>NC_074666.1:78401306-78701306 GCF_029448725.1 Salvelinus fontinalis | reverse complement strand
CAAGGAATTGAAATGTTAGCTTTCTTACATAGCACCTATTGCACTTTTACTTTCTTCTCCAACACTTTGTTTTTGCATTATTGTGAAGGATGGTTTTGTTCTCTTTTAACATAAATATATGCCTTATAGAAGTAGGACATGTTAATCACAAAACGATTAATTACCACAAGATTTTATGCATTACAGGTGAATTACAGGAGAAGGTGATTCATGCAATCCAGTCCATAAGGTGAATAGGTGGAATGCAGCCCCGTTGGGAGGGGCCATACCAAGTATTCCTGGTGACAGCCTTTGCGGTGAGAATAGCTGAAAGAGCTACCTGGGGGCATATCACACATTGTATTAGGGTAAGACACACTGACACTGTCGAACAATCACAGGGGTAGGAGCAGAACCAGAACCAACAGGGTACTGGGGGCCAACTCTCTACTGAAGATTCCCTTATACCTGACCTTTCCCCGCTGTGAGCGTTCATAGAAGTGAAAGTGTGGCTTGGCCTCTGGCTGATGATGTGTTCTCTGGGAGAGGGAGGGACTTTACAGAACTGGTTGTTCTGAGCTGTTTGATTGTGGGAGCCATATTCCTGATACACCATGAGCCCCCGAGAAGGCTAAAGAGGGTAACCTGACCCATAGTTTAGACGATGAGGATTTTGTATTAACCAAGCATGAAGGATCATTTAATCTGGATAAGCAGGGAAGAAATTGAGATATTTGTGGAACCAGGAGAATTGAGCCAAAATGTTTGGTGTTAACACCTGTGTATAGGAGAGTGCCAGTGTATCTCTGTAATGGGCATGGGTGTCGATATTGGGATTACATGATAACCAACACTGGAGTAGGTTATCCATACAGTGAAGGGGATACTTCAAAAGTAGATAGAATGTCTATCTTATGGGGTGGGTCTGAGAATACGCAAGAACCATGTAAAGGTGATGAAATCCTACTAACCATCAAGTCTATTAAGCTCTCCGATGCAGGTACCTATACCCTGGGATTGGAAAGAAACGGGGCGGATACGATGGGAATGTTAACCATAACCGTGCTGCCAAAACCGCCACCAGCTCCAACTGGACAGGGACAGTCGAACTACTCCACCACTCCAGGTCCAACTCTAAATCCACCAACTAAAGTATTGAACTTGGTGCAGGTAATAAATGTTAAGGATATCACAGACAGTGACCAATTAGGCACTGAAACTGGTTATGAGGGGAGGAAAAATATGTGGTTAGCCTACATGAGGTATACAGCTAAAACACTCAACAGAAAAGACTGTGTTATCTGTGGGCATGCTAGACCTGTTCTGGCAACACACCCTTTTGCTCTAGGCACGAATTCCAGGCACTAAACCGGAATGATGGCCTGTGGTACTTATTGCCCATTATTGGCCCAGCCATTGTTGATGCTAAACAAACTGACTGGATCAATTATGTCTAGTACAATCAGCAACGTTTTGTTAACTACACCCAAACCGCACTAACAGACATGTCTGAACAACTACAGGCAACCTCCAGGACAGCTAGGCAGAATAGGCTTGCCCTTGACATGATCCTGGCTAATCAGGGGGGTGTATGTAAAATGTTTGGAGAACAATGCTGTACTTTCATCCCTAATAACACCAGCCCTGATGGAAGCATTTCAGAAGCTCTAAGTGGTCTAGATAAACTATCTGTGGAAATGAAGGGCTTGGCTAAAGTGGAGGAGGGGGGACTGTTCTCCTGGCTGGGTGG
Source organism: Salvelinus fontinalis (assembly GCF_029448725.1). Lineage (NCBI taxonomy): Eukaryota > Metazoa > Chordata > Actinopteri > Salmoniformes > Salmonidae > Salvelinus > Salvelinus fontinalis. Next base: position 78,699,577 of record NC_074666.1, on the reverse strand, counting down.
CTGGTTTGGTAAGTACACTGCATTGATGGTTACTGGATTTCTGACCCTAGTAGCTGTATTCCTTATGTTAATGTGTTGTGCTGCTTGCATCATACCTTGTTTAAAGAAATTTGTTACAGATGTAGCGAAGCCTGCTGGTATGATGTCTTTGTTTGATGCTCCGGATGGAGATGCTGATACTGAGTCAAACTACAGGAGAAAGATGGGTCTGGTTGAGGATGATCCTTGGTTCGCTGTATGTGAGGTTATGGAATGAAAAAGTTGATAATCAGTAGCTTAATGTAACTAACATACACCAAAGAACTTGTCCTCCCTTCTGTGAAGGTTTAAAGATCCTGGGTGGCAAGGAGCCCACCTGGTACAAGATAAGTGTAGCAGGGAGGACCAGATGGTTTTAATGTTTTCTACAAATATACTCTGTGTGTTTTCTAATATCAATAATGTTGTTTTTGGTGAGTGACACCCTTGCGGGTGTCAAAAGGGGGAATCATAAAAACACCAATAAAAAAGAGCTGTGTTCTGAATGGTCTTTAAATGTTTAAAGTTCCCGGGTTTAACTACAACCTAGTATGTGTGTCTCGATCATTGAACGTGATGGTATCGTTTTCTTAGTAGTTACACCCGCGAGGGGGATTGTGAAGGATGGTTTTGTTCTCTTTTAACATAAATATATGCCTTATAGAAGTAGGACATGTTAATCACAAAACATAGCGTGACTGCAGAAAAGCTGTTGTTAATCTAGGGTGTCGACTGTGCTAACCAGAAGGTTGAGACAAGATGGAAAAATGCTGAATAACAAGAAAACAGGAATTGAGGAATGTGTAGGGAAAATGCTGAATAACAAGAAAACAGGAACTGAGGAATGTGTAGGGAAAATGCTGAATAACAAGAAAACGGGAACTGAGGAATATGTAGGGAAAATGCTGAATAACAAGAAAACAGGAATTGAGGAATGTGTAGGGAAAATGCTGAATAACAAGAAAACAGGAACTGAGGAATATGTAGAAACCAACAAATCAGTTCAATCTTCACAAACAACATTCCGGACATTTGAATCCTGAGTGCTGTGTCTGGGCACCACCGATAGGCTGGCAAGTTTAAACCACGCTAAGCCTCTACTGTGACAGGCTAACTCTGAAGTTGGAACTACCACTGACACAGTATAAAAGAAGATGTCTGTACTATTTCAGTCAGTTCTCTGCTTTACCCTGCGTGGTGATACAGTGAACCCGTATATACGAAAATTGCATTTACCATTCTGAGCTTATGTTAAATAAAAACACTTAAAGTATATTCGGTGACTTTGAATCACATTTTATCCTGATACCAGATTTGATTGACGCAACCTTTCACATTATTTAAACCAAATTGAACATGTTTCATTATTTACTAGAAGCTCAATTGATTTTATTGATGTATTATATTAAGTTAAAATAAGTGTTCATTCAGTATTGTTGTAATTGTCATTATTACAAATAAATAAATAAAAATTGGCGGATTAATCTGTATCGGCTTTTTTGGTCCTCCAATAATCGGTATCGGCGTTGAAAAATCATAATCGGTCGACCTCTACTCTGGACGGCTCTGACTTAGAATATGTGGACAACTACAAATACCTAGGTGTCTGGTTAGACTGTAAACTCTCCTTCCAGACTCACATAAAACATCTCCAATCCAAAGTTAAATCTAGAATTGGCTTCCTATTTCGCAACAAAGCATCCTTCACTCATGCTGCCAAACATGCCCTCGTAAAAATGACCATCTTACCGATCCTCGACTTTGGCGATGTCATTTACAAAATAGGCTCCAACACCCTACTCAACAAATTGGATGCAGTCTATCACAGTGCCATCCGTTTTGTCACCAAAGCCACATATACTACCCACCACTGCGACCTGTACACTCTCGTTGGCTGGCCCTCGCTTCATACTCGTCGCCAAACCCACTGGCTCCAGGTCATCTACAAGACCCTGCTAGGTAAAGTCCCCCCTTATCTCAGCTCGCTGGTCACCATAGCAGCACCCACCTGTACCACCTGTAGCACGCGCTCCAGCAGGTATATCTCTCTGGTCACCCCCAAAACCAATTCTTCCTTTGGCCGCCTCTCCTTCCAGTTCTCTGCTGCCAATGACTGGAACGAACTACAAAAATCTCTGAAACTGGAAACCCTTATCTCCCTCACTTGCTTTAAGCACTAGCTGTCAGAGCAGCTCACAGATTACTGCACCTGTACATAGCCCATCTATAATTTAGCCCAAACAACTACCTCTTTCCCTACTGTATTTATTTATTTATTTATTTTGCTCCTTTGCACCCCATTATTTCTATCTACTTTGCACATTCTTCCACTGCAAATCAACCATTCCAGTGTTTTACTTGCTATATTGTATTTACTTTGCCACCATGGCCTTTTTTTGCCTTCACCTCCCTTATCTCACCTCACTTGCTCACATCGTATATAGACTTATTTTTCTACTGTATTATTTACTGTATGTTTGTTTTACTCCATGTGTAACTCTGTGTTGTTGTATGTGTCGAACTGCTTTGCTTTATCTTGGCCAGGTCGCAATTGTAAATGAGAACTTGTTCTCAACTTGCCTACCTGGTTAAATAAAGGTGAAATAAAAAATAAAAAGTCCTGTATTAATTCCTATGCTCAGAAATAATTTTGCCATTGTTTGTGCATTATTGCATTACTCGTTACAACCTCTGTTTCTTGTATCTTTTCCTTTGTCTTTGATCAGATTGACAAACGGTGTCTTTCTGAGGAGTCACAGAGAGATGCGACCAATCCCTACCCCATCTACAGTGTCATAGAAAAATACTGCTTCATAAATGAACCTATGGAAGGTACTGAACTTAGTGCAAGTTGACACATGACAGTCATTAACTACTTGATTAATTGAATTGCTTTTTGTGAAGGCAAATATACACTGAGTGTACAAAACATTGGGAACATTGAGTTGCACCCCCCTTTGCCCTCAGAGCAGCCTCAATTTGTCTGGGCATGGACTCTACAAGGTGGTGAAAGTGTTCCACAGGGATGCTGGCCCATGTTGACTCCAAAGTGTCCCACAGTTGTGTCAAGGCTAGATGTCCTTTGGGTGGTGGACCATTCTTGATACACACAGGAAACTGTTGAGTGTAAAAAAATCCAGCAGCATTGCAGTTCTTGACACACTCAAACCGGTGCTCCTGGCACCTACTACCCCATTAAAAGGCATTTCAATCAATCACTCAAATGTATTTATAAAGCCCTTCTAACATCAGCTGATGTCACAAAGTGCTGTACAGAAACCCAGCCTAAAACCCCAAACAGCAAGCAATGCAGGTGTAGAAGCACGGTGGCTAGAAAAAACTCCCTAGGAGACAATTCCCTGTCTTAGGTCCGTTAGGATCACCACTTTATTTTAAGAATGTGAAATGTCAGAATAATAGTAGAGAGAATGATTTTTTCAGATTTTATTTATTTCATCACATTACCAGTGGGTCAGAAGTTTACATGCACTCAATTATTATTTGGTAGCATTGCCTTTAAATTGTTTAACTTGGGTCAAACGTTTCAGGTAGCCTTCCACAAGCTTCCCACAATAAGTTGGGTGAATTCTGGCCCATTCCTCCTGACAGAGCTGGTGTAACTGAGTCAGGTTTGTAGGCCTCCTTGCTCGCATACACTTTTTCAGTTCTGCCCACAAATTTTATATGGGATTGAGGTCAGGGCTTTGTGATGGTCACTCCAATACCTTGACTTTGTTGTCCTTAAGCCATTTTGCCACAACTTTGGAAGTATGCTTGGGGTCATTGTCCATTTGGAAGACCCATTTGCGACCAAGCTTTAACTTCCTGACTGATGTCTTGAGATGTTGCTTCAATATATCCACATACTTTTCCTGCCTCATGATGTCATCTATTTTGTGAAGTGCACCAGTCCCTCCTGCAGCATAGCACCCCCAAAACATTATTCTGCCACCCCCGTGCTTCACGGTTGGGATGGTGTTCTTCGGCTTGCAAGCCTCCCCTTTTTTCCTCCAAACATAACGATGGTCATTATGGCCAAACAGTTCTATTTTTGTTTCATCAGACCAGAGGACATTTCTCCAAAAAGTATGATCTTTGTCCCCATGTGCAGTTGCAAACCGTGCAAACCGCTTTTTTATGGCGGTTTTGGAGCAGTGGCTTCTTCCTTGCTGAGCGGCCTTTCAGGTTATGTCGATATAGGACTCGTTTTACTGTGGATATTGAAACTTTTGTACCTGTTTCCTCCAGCATCTTCACAAGGTTATTTGCTGTTGTTCTGGGATTGATTTGCACTTTTCGCACCAAAGTACGTTCATCTCTAGGAGACAGAACGCGTCTCCTTCCTGAGCGGTATGATGGCTGCGTGGTCCCATGGTGTTTATACTTGCATACTATTGTTTGTACAGATGAACATGGTACCTTCAGGTGTTTGGAAATTGCTCCAAAGGATTAACCAGACTTGTGGAGGTCCACAATTTTTTTTCCTGAGGTCTTGGCTGATTTCTTTTGATTTCCCCATAATGTCAAGCAAAGAGGCACTGAGTTTGAAGGTAGGCCTTGAAATACATCCACAGGTACACCTCCAATTGACTCAAATGATGTCAATTAGCCTATCAGAAGCTTCTAAAGCCATGAAATAATTTTCGGGAATTTTCCAAGCTGTTTAAAGGCACAGTCAACTTAGTGTATGTAAACTTCTGACCCACTGGAATTGTGATACAGTGAATTATAAGGGAAATAATCTGTCTGTAAACAATTGTTGGAAAAAATGACTTGTGTCATGCACAAAGTAGATGTCCTAACCAACTTGTCAAAACTCTAGTTTGTTAACAAGAAATTTGTGGAGTGGTTGAAAAACTAGTTTTAATGACTCCAACCTAAGTGTATGTAAACTTCCGACTTCAACTGAATCTGTCAATGGGGCTAGGGTTTATCTTGCATAGTAAAATGTAAAAATGTTAAATAACATGTTGTAAATTTTTACATTATATACATATAGACAAGTGGTGAGCACCAATATCGATAAAATTTTTATTTAAAAAAAAATGGATATATTTTTTCATGTAACCTTTATTTAACTAGGCAAGTCAGTTAAGAACAAATTCTTATTTACAATGACGATATCCCACGATATCAATATTGTTTGATATCAATATAAGCAAAGAATATCATGATATCAGTTGATCCTTTCTGTTAACCTACACTATTATGCAACAAAAAACAACAACACATGACTGTTCTGCATGCACAAATTCCTCCCACAGAACTTCTAAATAGGGCTCTACCTGTACAGAGCACATGCCCCTTCAAAAAAAAAACATCTATACAGTTTTTGTCCTTGTTGTTCTGAACCCACATCTCGCAAGTCGTCGTTAAATTCGTGTTAAATATGTGTCATTTAATTAGCCCTTACGATGTGGCCATCTATTGCTTCTATGTAACTAAATAATCAGTCAAGTTTGTTCAAGGAGTCTGTGACCGCGGTTGCAGATTTTTTGGTTTGAGCACCTGCTCCCCAAATGGTCTGTGCACCGTAGGTTTACGCTCCTAGAACATTCACTCCTGGCCCAGGTGGCAATTAGCGAGCAGTTCTCTTCCCAGAGACATTTGCAATCTTTTTTTGTAAACCAATATCAAAATTGTATCGAAAAATCTAACTGATCGATAGATTTTCCATATTGGTGCCCATCTCTAATAGATGGTACATAGATACAGTATGTTGCACTTTTACATGTTATAGTTAGTGTTGGCCCTGTTATAAATACTATGTAACAGATACATGAACACCTGTGATTAATTGAATCAGTTTGAGCCACACAAACTGTATGTTCTTCAATGGTGATGTCACTAATTACAGATATCTTGGGATGTGCTTTGGCAGATGAAAAGGAGATCACAACCGACTGGATTAAAGGTATTACTCTGTTACTCTGTGAGAGTAGCATTACTATAGCAGTATTCCATCTGTCTACTTTGCGGACAAACCAAATTAAACCAAGACACATTTTACACTGGAGCCAGAGAGCTTGAAAATGAACTGGTGAAGTGTTTGGAGATGTGATGTTCAGCGCAGTGGAAATATGTGAGGCAAATCTAACCTTAATTCTCACTTAGAAATCTCCTTTGACGTATTATACTATATTTCTATCCAAATGTGACACCCGCAGCCTAGATGGTTCGGCCACATTCAAGGCTGCGTCCGAAATGGCACAGTATTCCCCTATGTAGTGCACTACTTCTGAACAGAACCCCTGGTCTCGGTCTAAAGTAAAGCACTATAGGGAGTAGGGTGCCATTTGGGACGCACCCTAACACCATCTTTACCCACAGATAGTGATGCACTCCGGGACTATTAAAAAAAGATGGCAAATCCTTTCCCCAAAATAGGCGACAGTGTGACAAAGGAAATAGACCATCCAAAGGACTGCAACGTGTTTGAGGGCAACCGAGTGACCCCACCATCATATACATGCCCCTCTTCGATATCCATAATTGTAAAGGTATTTCATCTCATTCTATGCTTTCCTTCTCTTTGTGTATCCTTGGTTGCTTGATGTGTCTGATCCTGATGTTTCTTATCATGTCTCTAGGTGAGGAGGAAATAAAGAAGGAGATGGTTGAGTACACCACATTCGTACTGTCTTACATTGTAGGGAAGATGTATCACCTTCTAGAAAAGGCATCTGCAAACATGAGAAACAATAAGGGGAAAATCCTCAGGGAGATTGAGAAGGCTATCAAGCGCAGGCAAGAAAATAAGTGAATTTCATATGTAACAATGAAATGGCTATTGAATTACTAGCCTGCAATTAGAATATTAGTATTGACATTAGTGGCAACATGAGCAACATGAGTTCTCATTGGAACCCATAGTTGCCAGTGGCCCCAAACTCCAGTCTGTCATACAGCATAGGCCTACCCCTTAGTCCAGCACCTGATCCAGGAGAAAGCTGACTACCAATTATAGGTTCCCAACAATAATTGTTTTCTCAACTCAATTATATCCAAGCCCTATACGTGTTGCAGTGGGACTATGTACAGTATAGTCTACAATGGGTGGAGTACCTCAATGTTTGTATATCGGCTAACATTTTTCCTGAAGATGTACTAGTTAAGTACAACCACCAGATGTCTCTAAGTGTTCACATTATCCATTAATTTGCATTGAACTTGTATTTTCTAGCTATGTGGGAAATTATGAAATGTATCTACATTTTTCCCAATATTATGGGCTAGGTAGGGGTTAAGTTATATTGTTGTATTGTGTAGGCCTGTCATCTTTTGTGGGTATCATAAGCACAGATTTAATAACACAAATTTATACTTGTAGCCTTATGAATATGGGCATTGGGCAATACATTACAAACTGCCAAAACGTAGGGTACATGCCCTTCCTGCTAAGATGCATTACTACATGAATTAATAAAAGTAAAGAATACAGATTCAGAGTAGCTTATCTATTGACTGATGATCATCATTCTTTTTTCACACCTTGCTGGTATGTCACTGTCTCATGGCAACAAGGTCTCAGAGCATTTCGTATTATTCTATACAAAAACCAAGACACTACATTTAGTATGATATGTTTCCTTTTGTATGGTATGTATTAATTTGTGGATGTCCATCATCCATTTTGTATGATATGTTACAAATTACAATTTGTATGATATGTTACGAATTGCAATTCATACAATATGTTACGAATAGCAATTTATACAATATGATATTATGAAGTAGCAAAACGTATGATATGTTACGAATTCCAATTTGTTGTGGCTAACGTTAGCTAGCTCTAAGGGTTCGGGTAAAGGTTAGGGTTAAGGGAAGGATTAGCAAAAAAAGGTTAAGGTTAGGGGAAGGGTTAGCTAACATGCTAAGTAGTTGCAATTGCGTGTAGTCATGGTTGCCAAGGGAAGCCAGGCTTCCCAAAATATTTGACCAATAAAAAATAACAATTTTTAAATAAAATGTCTATTTTGTCTCTGTGTTTTCATAATCTCACGGGAGAAATCATCCGAGCCCATGTATCTGATTCTGTCTGGAACAAATTAGTATGACATGTTGCCGCCGTAGCATTTGATTGATTGATGCCAGCAAGTATTTAATCTCCCTTGATAAAAAATAATAATAATAATTAGCCAATCAGCATTGAGCTGAGCGAAACTGTGGGTTATCCTGGCACAGCAAAATACCCCCCATGGGAGGCCCGTTTGGATTTGGCTTCACACCAATCAAGTCACATCCTAAGCAAAACATCATTGTCAGAAAAACGTGTCTGTTTTTGGTCTGCTTGTGTTGATGTCCTGCAGTAGCTATCTTGCTAAATCGGCCCTTTCCTAAGCCGTGAATGGAGATGGGGATTTGGACTTGTGGTTTTGACTTAATTCTCTGTACAGGCCAATGATTATGACAGCAATCTAAAAAATTCTAACCATTTTTTAGATTTTATTTAACCTTTATTTAACCAGGAAGGGCTCAATGAGATTTGAAATCTATTTTTCAAGAGCATCCTGGCCAAGATAGCAGCACCAAGTCATTACAGAATTACAGATAGACTACAAGTAATCTAGTAAAAAAACTAATTCATATATTGTGCCTGAGACGATTGAAGTTCAATAATGTAGCCTAGATGTAGCATAGTAGGCTCACGTTAACTAGCTGGTTCATTGTTGACCATACGAGGAAGTTAGACTAGCAAGCACTTTAGCTAGGTAGCCAATGACAACAAAAATGAAAAGCGTACTACTGTATGACAGAGCCATAGACCGTTTTTGCCAACATGAAATAGAAGAGGATGGCATTTGTGTTCAAATATACAAGTAGGGTGAAATCCAATGTTATTTTTTTTTTTTTTTACTTGAGCACACACACAGACACAAATCGGTACCATGGACAGCCATATGATATTTAGCAACATTTATTAGGCTAAATTGTTTTTGGTATCTTTAAGTTTGTTTTCAGTGAATTAAACTAAGCATATATAGCCTTGCTGATTTGATGATGTTTAAATTGAAATGGTGCTTGCTGTAACTCTGTGGTTCTAAATCAGTAGTTGTTTTAGTAAACTGTTGAAAACATTAACACGCTTGACCATGCTGCAGGTCATATAACTGCTTGTGACATGCAATATTTGCTCTGTGGACTTCACTGGACAGATGTTGCTCTCTGGTTTTGAGACGAAACTAACATATGTGTATTTGAATTTAATTCCGCCACTGTGTGACTGTTGTCTTTTTGTTGTCACTGCCTTATTGTATATCACGGTGGCGTATGAACTAATAGCTTATAAAGCTTATATAACGCAATTATCACAACATAGGTAGTAATATGGCTTTTGTACTGCCTTGGCTTCCTCAGTGATATTACCCATGCACCGCTACAAAGTAGTTGCAAAGTAACTAAAAATAAGTAAGTAGTTGCAAAGTAACTAAAAATAAGTAAGTAGTTGCAAAGTTGCTAATTAGCTTAAATGCAAAAGCTGTCTGTGATAAGAATTGACCATGTAACCTTTGAGTTGCAAGACTTTCGCGTTATGTCACTCATCCACCACGACTAATCCACGTGTTACGTACTAACGTCTACTATGCTACGTCTAGTCCACGAGACCAGTCTGCCCATGGTGATGGTCTGCGGCACGCAGTGACAAGTTGAGTCCACTCAAAGATAGCCAATCATGTAGCTTTAGTTCGTACTCGGTCTTCAAACACATTCAATGGCGAAGCGAACGACGGCATCGTGTCGTAATTATAGAATATATTTTTTTATGGCTCACATTACAACGTGTTTTGAGTGGTAGTGGTTTTTGATGCGCTTTCTTTTGGCATACCATTTTGGCAGAGCGCGCACCACTCTGAATGTGACACCTTGGATAGTTGACGGATTGGGAAAATGCCTCATCAAAGTTTGTCATCGTTAAGAACTCAAACTTTACAATTAATATATTTAAGCTTTTGCAAAATTAACTTGGAATGAATGAAGAATGCATATCGTTTGGGAAATATTTTTGATTTTTCAAGCATATTTCATCTGTACATCAGGTAAGCCTTGAAGCCTGCAGTTATTAAATGGAATACATGAGATGAAGTGATGAGCTCAACTGCAGGGTTTGAACAAACCCCAGAATATTGTGGCACATTTAAATGTATTTGGATAAAGAAATACAGAATAGTCTTCTGTTGATGATACGGTTGCATCTGTAAACCGTGCAATGTAGGGCACGGGTGTTGCAGCTGTCTACCAATAATTGTTTCAATGTAAGTTTAAGCATGACAAGTCTTTAAAGGTCCCTAAAGCAAATATTTTCTCCACTTGCGCGTGAGTTGGCAACACAATTACTGTAATCGTTGATTATCTAGCCATTCTCGTGAATCTTAGTCATAATATTGTATAATAGGCTATTTGTGTTTAGGATTATAGATTTGCTTTGTCCCGCCCCCAATTTGGTACAAATGAGAGAACATTTTACAAAATCTTTTTGCGCCTGTCATATTTGTAATGCTGAGATTAGATTCAACATTAGGCGTGTTCCACATACAGATGCTCTTTACATGTTGCATGGATATCATTATTACCCACATCTTACATCATCGCAAACACATCGAATATCTTGTCTGCATCCTAGGAGGCCTATTTCCCAAAATAAGCTATGACAGAGACCCATTTGTCAATAGATGGAACTTTTCAAGTATGTTTAATTTCTGTTCTTATTTACATCTGCCAGACAGCAATAAATTGTATCTTATGTTCTTACCATCATGACCACTGACATGATGTTTAGTGGGAAGAACAGCTGACCGTGGGGCTTGACCCCAAGATCCAGAAGTGCAGAGGGCAAGTGATGTACCACAAAACCCTGGGCCTGGGATAGAGGCAGTAGAACACTCACATAACGTTTTTCAGTATTCTCTCCCTTCGAGACTTGTCCATTCGCACAGATCACCATCTGCAAACCAGCGCCCTAGAAACCTCCGGAATGATCCCATTGCTGCCTGCCACCAATGTAGCGAGAGAGGAAAACTGACAGGGGGCACGATCCTCAGATCCTGTGTGGTGCAGAGGCAGGTGCTCTACTACCTGTACCACAACAAGTTGGCCTCGGGGCAATTCATAGGATTTGGGATCTAAATTTGTTTCCCTCCATTAAGTATGATATGTTATGTTATGAATGGAATAGCTGTTGTACAATAGCATATGAATTGGAGGACGTGTAGTATCACGTCTTACCCGGCCGAACAATATCATACGAATTGGATGATGAAATGTATAATGCATCTTGGAAGACGTATTGGGTGGCAGTAACATAGTGGTTAGAGCGTTGGGCCAGTCACCGAAAGGTTGCTGGATCAAATCCCTGAGCTGACAAGGTAAAAATCTGTTGTTCTTCCCCTGAACAAGGCAGTTAACCCACTGTTCCCCGGTAGGCCTTCAATGTAAATAAGAATTTGTTCTTAACTGACTTGCCTAGTTAAATAAAGGTTAAAAAAAGGAAGTACTATACATCTTGCTCTGATTCCAGGCTGCTTGTTCTTTTGTTAGCATTTGTGGTAAGGACAAAGGTTAGGAGAATGTACGTTGCAGGTTAGTAGAATTAGGTTGAGGTTAGGGAAAGTGTTAGCTTAAATGCTACAGTTGTCCCCAACCCAACTCGAACACACAACCTTTGGTTGCTTTATTTTTATACTTTTTTCAGACTTTTCAGGGGGTGCTGCCGTACCCTCAGCACCCCTAATCAAAATCAAATCACATTTTATTGGTCACATACACATGGTTAGTAGATGTTATTGTGAGTGTAGCGAAATGCTTGTGCACCCTACTTCCCTTGGTTATGGACCAACCTCCCTACTTTTCATTTCTGTCTTAAGTAACCAGACCATTATTATTTGTACCGTAACGTAACATATCTTATTAAATGGAGGTATCCACTTGATCATTCCAAACCCTACGTCTCTTTAATGTGGTCAGGCTGACCACAAAAGCCAGGGCCTCAATTCAGTTTTTATCTCTAATCTCTCTCATTGTCTCTTTAAAGGTAATATTAGACTTAAGAAGAAGTGAAAGTAAATAGTGTTCTAACAAGTGAGTTGATGATCATTTTCAGCGACACGATAGTTACTGTGGTTTTGCTTTTTTCCTACTGCAGCACAGCTAATTTCACCAAAGATTCATGACGGTTGGTGGGCGTACAAAGATGCTGTCCAAGGGAGCTTTGTTCCAGGTAATTATTTGAAATGTTGAACAAACACTGACATCACATGAACTCAAAGCCTTGGTGTCCCATGGCCCACTATTAAATTCGGAGATGGTCCAATCAGTTTTCCACGTTGATTCAATGTCATCACACTGAATAATTTTTGTTGAAATGACATGGAAACAATGTTGATTCAACCAGTTTTTGTCCAGTGGGTTGTTTTGTAACAGAAAACCAGACCAAACATTCTTTTCTGTTTTGGGAAGGGAACATTTCTTGTTAACCAGGAGGGTTCGCTTGTTACCAACTTTCTTGCTCTTGGGCAGTGTTCTTGACATGGGCTGGTTTCTTCCTCCGCTCTCTGTCTCTGCAGCAGGAGCTTCAGGTTCACTACTGTTCTGACTGCAGGTCTTATGACATTTTTATCACAGCCCTCTCTCCATCTTCCTCCCTCCCTGTGCTTCTTTACTCCATAATCAAGGGGAGCACAGACATACAAGTATACAGAAGAAGAATGGCAGCACAATGAATAAAATAGAGGTCTCAGACCTTTTCAAGGAGGAAGGATCGAATGACCAATAGAACTGTGGAGTCAAGTGTAGTCTGGTAACATTTCAGTAATACAACATAAGCCCAAATTCTGGCGACATTTCTTGTTTGAGGCTGTTATTCGTTAAAAGGTACATTTGACATCACTATTATATCATACAAAGAAAGGTGAATTCCTGTTTGCAGGAATCAACTTCCTGTTTTGCAGGAATCAATTGCCAAGACTTACACTATTGTCAATAGGGTCAGGGCGATACCAGTATGTCAATATTTTTTCCATAGCAAAAATGAACATGAAGCAGACCAAACTCTGTTGTCCTTTATAAACCTGCTCTATATAAAATAGTATGTGCTATAGCTTGGGAAATAAATACATGTGACTCTGGATCGTACCTGGCTCCACGGGGGGGGGGGGCTAAACGGGGCCTAGCCCCCCCCTGTTCCTGTTTTAGTTTTAAAAAGAGCAAAAAAATCTATCTTCGCTGTCAGCACAATGGACAGGGCGCGCCACTGTGTGTGTAGGGGGGCTATGGAAAGCCACTGGGGCAGTTAGGTATGACTCCTTTGAGTTTCCATAAAAAGGGGGGAAAAATGCGTCTCATCTCTGTGGTAGGCTTAGTGAATAACGTTATACACCTCGGCATGTAATATTTGATTTTGATTTATAAGGACGGGGTCAAGTTTACCAGTTTAAGTGTTGGAGGCCCAATTGTCTCCTTCTTGCTCCTCCGTTCTTCCTATGAGGGGTTGCTCTGCAGGAGTGTCTGCCCTATGATTGGGTGTGTGAGGTTTTCATCCCGACATTGACTGACACTACTGACTGTCACTTCAAAAGCACTCAATGATCTCGTAGTCTCTGCATTTGAACTTTATGTTTATTTTGGTATAGCGTGATAAGCAGAATTCAATATAATTCCAATGCAAGAACACCCCAAAATGTAGCCCCCTCACCGATTTCCACTGCCCACTTAGTCACTTTATCCTGGCGCCGGTTCTGCTCTGGATGACTACCTAATGATGTTTGTTTCCAACATTAGCGCTGTTTTCCTAAAGAAGTTAACATCCGCTTTGTGTTTTGTTTCCTTTGCCACGATACTAACGAGTATCACGATACTGGTATCATCCCACCCCAAATGTCAATGTGGGCCTCAAGGAATGGTGCAAATTTGGATGAGCCAATGGGCTCCTATAAGGATATGTGACACCAGCAGAAACCGCTGCCTCGAGGGCCAGCGCTGTTCTCAACTGGTCCATGTGTAACCCTGTCATTGGATTACCTTAGGAGAAAGGCCTATTTATTAGCTGTGACAGATAAGCACAGCAGGTGACACAGAGGTCTTTGGAAGTCTTTTGTAGAAGGTTGTGGGATGCTCCCTGACCTTTTACTTTGTCTGCTGCTAGTGTATCAGTGTGTGGACTCAGGGGGGGAGCCGTTTCAGCCTCTCAGCCTAGCAACAGGGAAGCTTCCTGTCTATCACCACAGAGACCTTTACACAGGAGAGGAGACATCCACACACAGCAAGTGACAGTGATTCTGTGTATGTGCTGTGTGTCATATGGGTGTAAACCAAGTTGGTGGGATGTTTTTGCTATTGTAGATTAATTCGCCTTTTCTCCCCAATTTTCGTGGTATCCAATCGCTAGTAATTACTATCTTGTCTCATCGCTACAACTCCCGTACGGGCTCGGGAGAGACGAAGGTCGAAAGTCATGCGTCCTCCGAAGCACAACCCAACCAAGCCGCACTGCTTCATAACACAGGCGCCTCCAACCCGGAAGCCAGCTGCACCAATGTGTCGGAGGAAACACCGTGCACCCGCCCCCCTTGGTTAGCGCGCACTGCGCCCGGCCCGCCACAGGAGTCGCTGGAGCGCGATGAGACAAGGATATCCCTACCGGCCAAACCCTCCCTAACCCGGACGACGCTAGGCCAATTGTGCGTCGCCCCACGGACCCCCCGGTCGCGGCCGGCTGCGACAGAGCCTGGGCGCGAACCCAGAGACTCTGGTGGCACAGCTAGCGCTGCGATGCAGTGCCCTAGACCACTGCGCCACCCGGGAAGCCCACCTTAAGCCCTTTTTGAAGAAAACGTGAAACTCTACAGCTAGAATGTACATTTGTAGCCCTCTAATTAAAGACTTTACTTTTTGAAATAGAAAGGAAATCGAATTGATCTAAACAGGCTCAAGAAGAGTGCAATTATGCCTTGGCCCATTCACTTTTTGATACAGATTTCAATTCAACTGGACCTTTTGTCAGAAACAAAGGTATCACCTTCCTTCTGTATATTCTTACAGGAGCATAACTCTGTATTATTATTTGTATGTGCTGCAGTCTTGGAAAGTAGGTCACCAAGTTAGTGATCACAGCCAGCTATCTCTCTCTCTCCCTCTCTCTCTCTCTCTCTCTCTCTCTCTCACACACACACATACACAGATGCCCTTGCAAAGACTGAGGGGCAAAAAAGAAGTGCGGAAGGAAGAAACAGAATCCCTCCCACGCAAAGGGTTATGAGGGAATTTAAATGGAATGGGAAGAGGCTAGAATAGAATTATGATTACTATGCTCTCAATAATCTTCTAATGGTATTAAAAGGCCATATTCACAGGACACTTTACATTTTCACTCTCACTCAGAGCTATAATAATGTTAAGCCCCTCTTCCTCCTTTTCCCACTCACCGACTAATGTGATGAACATCCTCATATGTTCTAGCATATTGCTGCTGTATTTCTACCTGCGGGTATGGCGGCCTGGAGGATGAGCGGATAGGTTTTGTATTGGAGCAACATTAGCTACAACATTGTCCTCAAAGCTAAAAGATTGTGTGAAGGTGTAGATTATGGCTGACATTTAAGACTGTTAACAACCAAATCATTTATAGGCGAGCCAGCCAAATCATTTACAGCTGTGATAAAGGAAGATTCTCAAAAGGTCAGAAAAACAGTGGCTTATTCCTCCTTGCCATGTCAAAGTAAGATTTGATTTGTTTGAGGGCTGAGCAAAATAACCTCCGACAGCAGATGGTGTTAAATCCTCTATGATGAGAAGGTCTAGACCTAGGAATATTATCCTGTCAAACCAGAAGCTTGTCAGTAACCAGGTTTACATTCAACCTTTTCCATCGCTAGAGTTGAAAATGTGATGGAAACCCATCTCACTTGTATTTTTTTTATTCAGTACATTGACATTTATTTTTATGTGCATTACATCATCACACACAGCCTTTTATCCTCAAACAAGTCTGTTACTTGATGGAAACATTTCTGGTAAGAAAATGTGTATGTTGTTTTTATGCAGATTTTAGAATATTCGCATGAAAATCTGTCACCAACTGGATGGAAACCTAGCTAGTTGTTCTACATTGTCAGGCTCCTCCTTTGGAATTGGTATTGCTACCTGCCCACCAATACCCAAAACACCCGCCTGCCTTTTAAATAAATTGCTCCATGGAATTACCCCTTGGCTTACAGCACCCTTTTAAGCACTGTTTATTGAAGAACAATTCTCCCTTCATCATTACTCTCTGATTGTCTCACACTCCATAGCCTATAGTTTTCATGAGTCGGTTGTCTGAGTGTGAAAAGGTCTACCTTGTCCTAGTATTTGGCAAACAATATTGCAGTTGCAACACAGTTATTTGAACTAATTGTAGTTCCATCTGTAGTCCTCTCACATCCCAAGACATCTGCTCTCTGATGTTAACTGCATGATGGATCATCAGCTATTCCTCCACTTTAATTATATCCACAGGACCTTAGGAAAGCATTACACTGGAGTCGGGAGTGTCTCTGCACAGTTCAGCAGGTTCAATAGACGGCAACCTGTCCCAATTTTGTCTTCTTTGTTTATGCTGCTTCGAAAATTGGAAATGTAATCCCTACGATCTGAGGGGAGGATTTCCCTGGTCATTTTGATATAAAATCAGAGTGAATTTTGTGAATTGTGATTGCTGTGAATTGGCCAGTCCTCAGTCCTAGTGGTCTCTCCAGACCCATTGACATTTACGTTCTCATTTTAGTTTGTTCTCTGTAACGTTATGTTTATATCCTGACTATTTTGCTCTGGAAAAAACCTCTAGACCTCAATTAGCTGCATATCCCAACACGTGTTGTGAAGTCTCCCTAGAGGTAGTTGTACTGTAGGGTCTGGTTTTCAGCTCTTGGCTGGGACATACTGCATTGCACCTGCTGTATGCACCTGCTACCTGATCCAATAATATACCTGTACTGGAATAGAGATCATGAACACTATGCAGCATGGGTAAAGGGGGTGAGAGTTCACACGTGAGGGTTTAGACATACTTATACTTTTCTAGCTGAGTTTTCTAATGGAAATTGTTGTCTTTGCTGCTCAGCCTCAGTAATGTCCAGGTGCATCTCTAAGCACCTTTCGCTGCCAAAACAATAGCGTTTGTTTGAATCTGCCCTATGAAGCATCCTTAACAATGAATGCCTTGTCATTTATTTAGACGTTTTTATCACTCTTGCTCCACCAAATCAACAATCAATTAAAGTGGTTAAAAAGTTAATACAACAGTTAGCAATACACAACTCATGGCAATCTATCTTTTTTCCCCTTTGAGCATGGTTCTCAACAGTTTGACATAACCTCTCTTTCTTGCGACTGTTGTGCTCACCAAATGTCACTGAGTGGGATTACAACACAGTTACATCACTGTTTTAGGACACAAAGGCTTTTATGTACTGTACGTCACATTACCAATTTTTTGGGGCAAAAGTAATAATTGTTGCCAAAATACTGCCATCGAAACTATCAACAACAGTGTCAATTTTTCCCTGGATCAGTTCGTTAAAACGATGATAGTTTAGTTAAAAATGCCTAGGCTTCATTTTGTGATCATTTTACTAAACATTGTGCTTTTTTGATAAACACTATATTGAACCCACTATACATGCAGCTACAACTGGTAAACAAGAAAGCAGGAAGATATGCAACAGGAGCTTTGTTGACATTCAGAAATTCCAACATCATTCCAGATCCTCCTCTACTGTATTTCATTATTATGCATTAAGAGTAGTTTGGCCAAGATAGGCATGTAATATAGGTCACTGATCATCTTAGGGTGGCTAATCCATTGCTTATTTGCTAGTTGAATCTTTATTCAGATTATTTTGAGATTTACCTACTTAGCAGATTCACTAGCTGATTCATTAGCTGATTCTTAATTCTGAAATTGACTCCTATTCATGATTTCCTCTTATTGTAGAAACATCTATAAGGGGTTGTGGCATTGATCTGATTGTCCTTAACCACCATTGGGCTTTGCCCATGAAGGCATGCCCCTTGCCCATGAATTAAGAGCAATGAAAAAGTACTGGTTGTCCCAGGAGTCTCCGTCCGGCAGTTCAGATGAGTATCAGTCTCTAATCCCTATGCTAAGGGAGAGAACGTAATAGTCCTGAACCCTCATCTGTTTCACAGCTGGACGGCCCACTCCATTCAAGCCGACCCACGTGATGTAATCACGGCTGGGTGATGTCACACGTGTCAGAAAGGGGTAGTGATGGCACTCTTGAGGCCTGCCACATCTGTCACAGCTGCCCTGCTCCTGTGCCACTGCCAGGCTCTGAGCCATACTAAGAGGAGAGGAGGGGTTCTCCCCAGTCCCTTCTGTCATGTGCAAGTAACGAGGGACGGATAACTAAGATTATTTCAGCTGATCTTAAATCAGATTCTGGAAGCATTTAAACTGCTTCTGATATAGAGGGATTCTATCTAAATCCATAGTAGGATCTACATACATACATAATCAACTTTGGCATTACTCTCGTGCCCTTTTCTCAAAATAGCTCTTCCTAGTACTGTACAATCATAATATGGAATGTTGTGCTGATGGCATACTCCATACTCTAACTGCTGCTGTTTGGTTACAGTAAGGCAAGGACTTTAAAGGGATATCTTTACTTCGTTTCCTTACTCAGTGTTTCTTCCTCAGTGTGTTCCGGTCAAAGTTTTTATAGTCCAAGTGCTGTTTAAGAACTTACTCATCTCACACATCAACATGATATTAGACATTATACATGATAAAGGACATTGAACTGTGCTTGTTGTCCACAGTACCATCCTTCTGGGGGCTAGTGAATTCCGCCTGGAACCTGTGTGCCGTGGGAAAGAGGCAGTCGCCGGTCAACGTCGAGACCAGTCACATGATCTTTGACCCCTTCCTCCCCCCTCTACGTCTCAACACAGGCGGACACAGCAAGGTAAGGAGATTGTGGAAAGCCTGATCTTGAACTCCCAGATGACTCTTGAGCTTGTAGATCTGAAGGGCATCAGGACTTAAACTTCAGGAGATGTTGATCATCTGGAGGCTATTATTGGATTCCAGTTGTTTGTGTTCATATTACATTTACAATGCGTAATGAGGACTAGTATGCTCAGCCATCATCAAAACGAGGTGTAGGTGGGAAAAATTCTGTTTACAGAATAAACGTTTCTAGATTTATAGTATGAAGTAACATCAAATTAAAAAATCTTCCCTCAGAATTCTTTCGACTACACTGACAGGGTGAATTTTCTAAATGCCACTAGCAACACCCCCGCTGTCTGGCCTCATGGCTCTCCTTTAGTTGTACATCATGCTCTGCTTTCACAGTTGCCTTCTGAATCTCTCCCATCCCGATCCCATCAAATGACCCATATAGCAGATAGTATTTATTGTAGGATTTCACTAACATTATGAAAGGGTGTTGGCAGGATGCCCCAAGCTCAAGCTGCAAGCTGGGGACAAGGGGGCATGACCATCGTTCACCACAGGGCATAAAGTCCGCTAGGGAATAGGGGAAATCACTAATCATGTAAAATGAGAATGACAACAGAATTACACCCAGTACTATAGTTCAAATGGTGACAATTTAACTATTACCGAAACTATTTGATGCAATTACATTTTATTGACATATCTTTTGGTTCTTAGCGGTGTTGTGTAAGAATGAAAATGGACTTACTGTAAGATATGTGGTAACCATTTTTCAGAGGACAAAAACCTTTGATTAAGATAGTCCACCTCCCCCAGCATTTGGGTCCCATGAATAGTTCGCTCATTTTGTTAGAATCAGAAAAATACCACAAGGAGCCAGGGAGGATTGGCAAAGAACAGTACATGTAAGGGAGGGTTAAATTCTCTTTGTAAGTCTTGTTTTATGATTAATGCTAGTGTGCATCTGCTGAGCGAGAGCACAGAGAGCTGGGCCATCTGTGCTGGCGTGTGTCTGTGGGAGGACTGTGGGAGAGGGGATAAATGAAGTTAGCCAGGATGTTTTTACATTCGCCACAGCTCGTCTACTCGATACTCCCAGATATATGTCCATCAACAGATGGACATGTTTACTCTCCCAGTTAATTGCCTCTTTTCCTGCAGCTATTTATTGAGATGTATACACCATTTTAGTTTTAAATATTGTCATGTGCCATTTACACACACATACTGCACCACACACAAACAAACTCAGCTCACACACAAGTAGAATACATGTTATTCCTGATTAACATTGAGCTTTGATTTACAGCTTGATGAAAGGCGGTTGCTTGAAAAGGTGGTTGTGTAAATGAATTCCCATCTTGTTATTAAGCATGGGATGTTAGACCTTGTGGAGGAGTCTTACTTTACCACAGAAAACTTCAGATGGAGAGAGATGCTCAGGTGGAGGGGATGCTGAGATTCTGAGGAACCTGTTTTGTAAAGACATTTAACTGTTAGAGAAAGTGTGACATAGACTTGTTATGGTCAAAGATCAAACGATAAGATGCAGTTGCTGCACTCCAAAAACTGCACTTTTACAGAAGTGTATTTGTTCACTTCACTTGAATATTAAGGAAATATTTTCAACTTGTATGCTCAGGCAGCGACTGAATAGCAATTTGCATTTAGATACTTGATACAGACAATTAATCCTAAGAAGTGATTTAGTGTGGCAATCTTTGTCATGAAAAAATACAACATGAAACTGTGGTGATAAGCCTTTGCTTGATAAATGGTTCTGTTCACAGCATCTTTAAATTGACTTCAACGTGTTGACATTTAGTAATAATTTGGATGCTGCGACAGTCAATAGCAGGACATTAGTCATTTCCTATCTCACTTGCTCCCATGTTGTCCACAAAGCCATACTCACTCGCACACACTGTCACCAAATTCACTCATGAAGATGTAGTTTCTCATTAACTTACCCTAGTAAAGCACAAACAGTTGCTCATAGAAAACATTTAGTAGGCAACAAGTTGGCATTTTGCAAAGCACCCATGAGGAAAACTGTCAGTCGGGAAATGTCGGTCCTTTGAACATATTGGTGCAATTTTACAGTATAATCTATTTCATGTAATGCAATCCTGGGCTAGAATATCCTTATTTTTTTGTTTATCCAGAAAACAGCCTGCTATTACCAAGAGACAAGTTTGAGATAAGATTAAAAAAAGATACCTTAGTTCCTTTCGAAGGTTGAAGGACTTCAATGTACTCAATCTGTTCACATCCCAGACTTTGAAGCCTCAAGGAAGGGAGGGATTGCAAAGTGGCTTAGGAGCGACAGAGACTAAAGGAGAAGTAAGGTGGGTGAGGTGAGTGTCAAATAACAGGAGGATTCATCATTCTGACAGGCTTCACATGGAGTGTCAC
The DNA here is from genome assembly GCF_029448725.1 of Salvelinus fontinalis. NCBI lineage: Eukaryota > Metazoa > Chordata > Actinopteri > Salmoniformes > Salmonidae > Salvelinus > Salvelinus fontinalis. The sequence goes on along the minus strand of NC_074666.1, from coordinate 78,678,186 downwards.
CACTTAAAGACATGCTCCGGAACTTTGGTGACTCATTCCTACATTGCGGTCCCTTTTGGACCTCAATTTTTGTATTCTACCAGTTTGACTTTTGGAAAAACATATTGGTCACTTATTTTTTTGTGCATTTTCCAACCTGTTAGGTGCATAATCCTACCAGGGTGGAACCTAACAGGGTGGAAATTTGGAGCCTAAATTAGCCATAGCTCTGTGAGTGAGCAAGATTGAGTTAGCATAAAGAGATTAAGGTTCTCACTGTTCAGTAAGAATAGGAGCAAGGCAAGATTCATTCCATCAGCCATAGGGCTGCTGAACAGTGGGACATAGGATAGATGCAAGATGCTGAACAGTGGGACATAGGACAGATGCAGGATGCTGAACAGTGGGACATAGGACAGATACAGGATGCTGAACAGTGGGACATAGGACAGATACAGGATGCTGAACAGTGGGACATAGGACAGATGCAGGATGCTGAACAGTGGGACATAGGACAGATACAGGATGCTGAACAGTGGGACATAGGACAGATGCAGGCCCAATACACGGCCGGTCAGTAGGCCGCAGAGACTTTGAATATGTGGAAATGTAAATGTCTGACTTATGTACTAACTTTCCATTTTTTTGTACTGCATGTAGTTTATTGTGTTGTGTTTGTATTTATATTCTGGCGTCACAGAATGAATTTCCATTTAAATGTACAATAAAGTATATCATATCGTAATGGTGAACACTTGAACAGGATTAAATAAAATTGAAATAAATACAATAATCATGGAAGAAAATGATTGAGAGAGAATTTAACTAGGACTATAAAAATAATTAAAAAATATATTATTATACAAAAGTACTGAGAGTCTCTTTAACAAAGATGTTTAGGGGTTGTCTGAGGTCCACACAACATTCAAACAGACACCATGAAAAGGGAATTTAGCAAACACAGTTTATTGGCGGAGATGTTTTAGAATATTTTGTCTTTCATGTTGCAAAATGATGGTTAACCAGCCAAAGAGGGAGCTACGGGTGCGCTTCTCGTGCACGATTTTGTGAGGATTTCTATTTTGCATATTGTAACCTTACTGTGTTGGCGGAACAAATAACATGCCTTCTGTTGCTTTACCACCCCAACTGCATTGAACTGCCAGGAACAGGCAGTGTTTCTGTCAACGTGTGTTTACTGGAGATTCTCTCTGCTGCTCGTGTTGAGCCCCAGACAAAATTCTCTCCATTATACTACTATTGTGGATCTCATGCTGAGTGTGTGTGAAGTTCAGTAAAATCCCAACTTTGAAACAGAGCCAGTAGACGTGCCTCAATGCATAGAATGAGTTTCCCCACAGAGAGGAGCTCACTTCAGAGTGTAAAGGCCACAGTTAGAGGGCGGCAGGTAGCCTAGCGGTTAAAAGTGTTGGGCCAATAACTGAAAGGTCACTGGTTAGAATCTCCGAGCCGACTATGTGTCACGTTCCTGACCTGTTTTCTCTTGTTTTGAATGTGTTTATTGGTCAGGGCGTGAGCTGGGTGGGCATTTCTATGTGTTGTGTTTCTATGTTGGGTTAAAGGGTTAATTGACCTTGTATGGCTCTCAATCAGAGACAGGTGTTTTCGTTTTCCTCTGATTGAGAGACATACATAGGGAGGTTGTTTCTCACTGTTTGTTTGTGGGTGATTGTCGCTGTGTCTATGTTCTATGTTGCATGTATGCACTAGTTCATTCTTGGCTTCACGTTCGTCAGTTTTGTTATTTTGTTAGTTTGTTAAAGTGTTTCGGTTCATGTTCATCTAAGTAGAGAAATAAAAGAAGATGGCTTATTTTCCACATGCTGCGCCTTGGTCCTCACTCTCTACCTTTGACGATCGTGACACTAGGTGAATAATCTGTGCTGTGCCCTTGAGCAAGGCACTTACCCCTAATTGCTCCTGCTAAATTATATAAATGTAAAATGTGTATTTTTCAGGCAGAGACAGTAGAGGGCCTCCAGGGAACCGAGAGAATTGATCGAGGATTTAATAATCTAATCAAAGCTAGTCTCTTCTCAAAACATGGTGGAAAACCAAAACTACCTCCCGTTCTCACTGTTTTGAGGGCAGTCACTGCAATTTACTTTTCATTGATATAATAATGGGAGAGTCTTGCGTTCTGCATAAAAGTGAGGTATGACATTTACAGTGCCTTCAGAAAGTATTCACACCCCTTTACTATTTCCACATTTTGTTCTGTTACAGCTTGAATTTAAAATTGTTTACATTTATATTTTTTTGTCACTGGCCTCACACACAATACCCCATAAAGTCAGAGTGGAATTATGTTTTTAGACATTTTTACAAATTAATAAAAAATTAAGTCAGTGAGTATTCAACCCCTTTCTATTGGCTAGCCTAAATAAGTTCAGGAGTAAAAATTGGCTTAACAAGTCACTTAATAAGTTGCATAGACTCACTCTATGGGAAATAAGTGTTTAATTTAATAGTTGAATGGCTACTTCATCTCTGTACCCCACACATACAATTATCTGTAAGGTCCCTCAGTCGAGCAGTGAATTTCAAACACAGATTCAACCACAAAGATCAGGGAGGTTTTCCAATGCCTCGGAAAGAAGGGCACCTATTGGTAAATGGGTAAAAAAACAAAACAGACATTGAATATCCCTTTGAGCATGCTGAAGTTATTAATTACACTTTGGATGGTGTCTCTACAAAGATGCAAGCGTCCTTCCTAACTCAGTTGCTGGAGAGGAAGGAAACTGCTCAGGGATTTCACCATGAGGCCAATGGTGACTTTAAAACAGTTAAAGAGTTTAATGGCTGTGATAAGAGAGAACTAAGGATGGATCCACAACATTGTAGTTAATCCATAATATTAACCTAATTGACAGAGTGAAAAGAAGGAAGCCTGTACAGAATAAAAATATTCCAAAACATGCATCCTGTTTGCAACAAGGCACTAAAATAGTGCAAAGCAATTTTTTGTCCTGAATACAAAGTGTTATGTTTGGGGCAAATCCGATGCAACGCATTACTGAGTACCATTCTCCATATATTGAAGCACGGTGATGGCTGCATCATATTATGGGTATGCTTGTAATCGTTAAGGACTGGGGAGTTTTTCAGGGTGGAAAATTAACAGAATGGAGCTAAGCACAGGCAAAATCCTAGAGGAAAACCTGGTTCAGTCTGCTTTCCACAAGACACTGTGGGATTTCTTTTTTTACAAATGTTTGAATTTTTCTTCTACTTTGACAGAGTATTTTGTGTTGATCATTGACAAAGAAAATTACAATTACATCCATTTGAATCCCACTTAGTAACACAACAAAATGTGGAAAGTCAAGGGGTGTGAATACTTTCTGATGGCACTATAGAACCTATCTCTTAAGCCCGAGGGACAGTCCACTGTACAGCAGAGGGGAAAAGTTTCACCTAACCTGATACAAAACAAATTTCAAATTAAAATCAAATGTCCCCAAAATGTAAGCCCTCAATATTTGGACTCAATTCACTGAAGCAGAACAGCAATTAGTCCCAAGCCTTTTTAACTCAATGAAGCGTGGGGGGATTTTTGGTCATGGTAAGCAGCTTTTATGCTCTGTTTGGAAATGCTTAAAGCGGACAGCAAAATCGGTAAATCCCTCAACAGGAGTGTTGTGTCAGCTCCTCCTCTAGCATGACTTTACGTCCAAATACATTGCATTCAAGGTAGCTAGAGCATTGTACGTTGTCATAATCAATGATCATTGTGAATTTGAATGGAATTGAGGTTCATCTGCAGAATTTCTGCCTGTTAGGTAGGCCTAGTCTGTGGTGTCAATGAGACCGCACAGAATGGAGAGCATTTGAAAGACACTTTGTGATAGAATATCCAATTGATTGTCCATGCTACTCCTAATAAATTGAAGTTATGTTAAGAGATTTGATTTGGTTTGATTGAATGACCATGTGACCATACCCGTCCAGTATAAAAGCACTGATTTAGAGTATAGTCGGTCGCTACACAAGATGAATACAGGAACTGAACAACTTTAAACATCTGCTGCTATAAAAAAAAATCTATACCCTGTGAAAAAATGTAATATGACCTAAAATCTGTCTGCAACTATTTAAAAAGAAAAAAATAATAATATATATATATATATATATATACAGTACCAGTCAAAAATGTGGACACACTTACTCATTCAAGGTACTCATTCTGTACCTTAAATGCACTGTTAAGTGGGTACTCTAAATGTTGTTATTATATCTTTGTCTATCAGATTTTAATGCACCACTGTTATCAGAAGGATTTTGAAGGCTGTGTGGGTGAACAGTAGGTGGATTTAGTGAAAACATATTTTTATGACAAAGCAAGCCAGCTACATTATCACATCCCAAAGGGCCTCATCACATTTCTTTGCTTACTAGCCAGTAGAGATTATATCATCCCCAAAACAGAACCTACAACTCCGAACCCATATTGCCGTCTTCTCATGCACAAAGTATTGGCCCCAGTGCCAGCTCAGTGCCAGCTTAGTGCCAGCTCAGTGCTTATTTTGCCTAGTAATTAGAATAGGTGTCAGTGGAAGATTTGGTCTAATACATAACACTGTTGAGGAATTGAATTAATGTTCAGCTTTCACCATTTTGCTCATTTGATTACATGCATTATGCACTAAGAGGGTGTAGAAAGGGCCCCTGTTTAAAGGGCCATTAAACATGTCAAGTGAAATATATTACTTTTCCTACTTCATTTAACCATCGGCAGTATTTGTTGTATATATTTTTCTGTATTTTTTTTGTCTCTGAATAAATTAAGTGGATCACCCTATGATGAATGACTCCATCACGATCTACACAGGCATATCACTGAACTCCCTCCCTTCACTTTTTCTCCTTACTTCCCTCATTTTATTATAAGTCTTGATGTTATCCTAGTTTTATATGAAAGAATGGAACAAAGCTTTGAAGGTCTTCCTTTACCTGTTGGTCACTTCAAACAACGTGAGAGTTGGTTTCTCAGTTTATTATTCATTTCACCTGCTGCCTTAATGAGATGAGATTTGGAAGATGATTTTCTATTTTATTTTATTTTAATCCACCTTTTAAAAACCTAATTTACTGCAGGCCTACAGCCAATCCCAAAGGATTATTCTGTGATTATGAGCCTGAGGAATATTATAATTTTACATCGCAGTAATGGGAAAGTGCAATTGGAGCGTGAGTTTTTTTTCTTTTTCTACCCATAATGGAAATGATTAAGAATTACACTGAACACAAATATAAACGCAACATGTAAGGTGTTGGTCCCATGTTTCATGAGCTGAAATAAAATAATTTTGTTTACATCCCTGTTACTGAGCATTTATCCTTTGCCAAGATAATCCATCGACCTGACAGGTGTGGCATATCGAGAAGCTGATAAAACAGCATGGTCATTATACAGGTGCACCTTGTGCTGGGGAAAATAAAGGACCACTCTAAAATGTGCAGAAACCGTCTCAGGGAAGCTCATCTGCATACTCGTCATCCTCACCAGGGTCTTGACCTGACTGCAGTTCGGCGTTGTAACAGACGTCAGTAGGCAAATACTCACCTTTGATGGCCACTGGCACACTTCACGGATTAGTCCCGGTTTCAACTGTTTCAGGCAGATGGCAGACCGTGTGTATGGCATCCTGTGGGCGAGCGGTTTGCAATGTCAACGTTGTGAACAGAGTGCCCCATGGTGGTGATGGTATGGGCAGGCATAAGCTACGAACATAATTGCATTTTATCAATGGCAATTTTAATGCACAGAGATACTGTGGTGAGACCGTTCATCTGGTGCCATCACCTCATGTTTCAGCATTGTAATGCACAGCCCCATGTTGCAAGGATCTGTACACAATTCCTGGAAGCTGAAAATGTCCCAGTTCTTCCATGGCCTGCATACTCACCAGACATATCACCCATTGAGCATGTTTGGGATGCTCTGGATTGACGTGTACTACAGCGTATTCCAGTTCCCGCAATATCCAGCAACTTCAAACAGTCATTGAAGAGGAGTGGGACAACATTTCACAGGCCACAATCAACAGCCTGATCAACTCTATGCGAAGGAGATGTGTCGCGCTTCATGAGGCAAATGGTGGTCACACCAGATACTGACTGGTTTTCTGATCACAACCCTACCTAAGGTATCTGTGACCAACAGATGCATACCTGTATTTGCAGTCATGTAAAATCCATAGATTAGGGCCTAATTTATTTATTTTAATTTACTGATTTTCCTTATGTGCACTGTAACTCTGTAAAATCTTAGAAATTGTTGCATGTTGTGTTTATATTTTAGTTCAGTGTATTAACATGAGTTATCTCCATTTCCTCTTCTGTAGAGGTCTCTCAGGTGAGAAACTTGCCCCCCTTCTCTTTTACCAGACATCCACCACACCTCACTTGACTCCTCTCTGTGCAGATGGGAGGCACCATGTACAACACAGGGCGCCACGTGTCGCTGCGGCCAGACAAGGCTCACCTGGTGAACATCTCCGGTGGGCCTCTGGGTTACAGTCACCGGCTGGAGGAGATCCGCCTGCACTTCGGTAGCGAGGACGGCCAGGGCTCGGAGCATCTGCTCAATGGACAGTCCTTCCCTGCAGAGGTGAGAGGAACGAGCCAATGAGCCGAGAGGGATTATCTTTATCTTTGTTGTGTCTATAAACAATCCAATCCACTGCAAGTTGCTTTCATTAGACTAAGAGCTCAATTCAATCAAACGTGCATTACAGTTAAGGCTTCACTACTTTACACAGCCCTACTGAGGCTGGTTTGTGTGGAAGATTTCCTCAAACAATGGACAATGATCAAATATGCTGAACTACCTCTATCACTCAGTCCACTAATCACATGCACAGGGCCTTTGAAGGGTGGGGTAGAAGAGCAACAGCAAAGGCTGGATCGATATATGGCAGTAAGTTTTTAGTGGCAGTGGGTTTTTTCAGTGGAGGAGGGCGATATTATAATGACAAGAAAGGAAAAACAGTAAACTTATCAGGTGCCAAACTGAGTTTGTCTGTCACGATTTAAATGAGAATTGGCAGACACTTTCCAGTCCTTAATCACCATTTTTAAGTGAGGAAGATATGTTGCCAAAAGTAAGCGGCTGCCCAGATAATTAGAGCTGAATCCTGTTCTAAATTGGAACTCTACTGAGCAGATAAGTGTCAAAGTAAAATATTCCTGAATTTCTTGAGTTTGTCTTCGAGTGAGGATGGGTAAGATTAGTTTAATCTGACATAATACTTTCTTGTGCAAGACAAATTCACATTTCTATCTCACATGGTCTAACACCAGGAAATGAAGGACTCACTGTTTGTTTTGTCTTTATCTCGCCTCACTTACAGGTGCAACTTATACACTACAACCAGGAACTCTATGCCAACTACAGTGAGGCAGCCAAGAGCCCCAATGGCATAGCAATTGTGTCCATATTCATAAAGGTCAGTTTGTGCTTGATGCAGACAATCTCCTTCTCTGTGGTGTTCTATTGTAGTGATAGTGGTCTTTATATTCAGAATCCCATGGGACTGTGCTGTGGATGCTGAATATTTCATGTTCTTTTAAATCTCTTCCCTCTCAGATATCCGAGTCTCCAAATGTATTCCTGAATCGCATGCTGAACAGAGACACCATCACGAGAATAACATACAAACGTAAGCACCCTCGGGCATTTAAGATGTGTGGGTTTATGCACACACGTTGTCAAATCTACAGTAGTCAAAGATAGAATAGTAGTCAGTTCCATTTCTGGATCCGTCATAAAAAATTATATCTAGCAACTGAATTAATTTGGCTAATTGGAAGGTTGCCAGAGATGGACTTAATCAGAGATTGAGTGAAATTCATTCCAACTTCTGAATTAATCAGCTACATTACCAATGTGATCCTCCTGGTTCAATATGTAAGATGTGTAACAATGGAAACTGCCCCCAACTCTGAGAGATGTTTGAGTCATCTCCTGTTTCTAACTGACAGAAATAACTCTGTGGCACTTTCAGAATGTTCTAAGCTGATTAAGTCTGGTTAATTTAATTGTCATTCCTTTTTCATTAATGAAATTAAATTAAATGAATTACATTAAATAAATCACTAATCATCCTTTTATTTGTATCCCATTACTATAATAATAGGATGTTATACTGTATTACAAGTCCCTGCTGACCAGGGAGGTACTATCATTCGTCAAAACAGATGCAGTCACCCCCTTACTGAAGAAACCCAACCTTGACCTCTTATCCAACTACAGGCCCATCTCCAACCTCTTCCTATCAAAAGTACTGGAAAAAGTGATTGCAAACCAGCTTCAATCCCATCTGTCTTCCAATTAGCTGAACACATTTTTCCAGTGAGGTTTCCAGTCCTTGCACAGCACTGAAACAGCTATGGTGAAAGTTACCAATGACCTACTGATGGCTGCAGAATCTGGATCACCTAGCCTCCCACTTCTCTTAGATCTCAGTGCTCTTTTGACACTGCTGACCACAACATCCTCCTGCGCCATCAGAGAGCACACTTCAGTCTCTGGAACTGCTCTGAACTGGTTCTCCTCTTACCTCTCCAATAGGAAGCAATACATCCCGATTGGAGAGTCCAGATCGGTGGAGTCTACAGTCACATGCGGCGTCCCACAGGGGTCAGTTTTGCATCCTATTCTGTTCCTAATCTACATGCTCCCTCTCAGCCAAATCTTCAGAGTCTGTAACATCAACTTCCACTGCTGCACTGACGATTCCCAAGTATATATTTACATCAATCCGGACACATCTCAGCCCTAGCAAAACTTGGCAGCTGCCTAGATGACATCAGGGCATGCATGAAAGAGAACTTCCTCCGGCTCAACAGCAGCAAGACTGAGGCTATGCTTATTGGGACACACAAGCAGATCACTAGTGCTGGAAACATCTTCCCTACTAGTGACGGTCAAGTCATCCATATGTCCTCTGTCATCTCTAACCTGGAAGTTAAGTTTGATCCTTCTCTGTCCTTTGATGCCCATATAAAACATATCTGCAAACATAATTTTTCCATCTAAGAAACATTGCCTGGCTCAAACCATCGCTCTCCCAGCCAGATGCAGAGAAACTCGCCCACGCCTTCATCTTCTCCCAGATCAACTATGGCACTGCTCTGTTCGGGGGCCTTTAAACCAAATCACTTCAGAGGCTACAACTTCTCCAGAAGAGTCCTGCCAGGACCAAGAAGTCAGCCCACATCACCCACATCCTTGCTGAACTCCACTGGGTACCGGTCAACTATAAGATTGACTTTAAAATCCTCCTCCTAGTGTTTAAAGCCTTGAATGGATTGAGTCCCACCTACATCAACAATATAATTTATATCAATGAGCCACCTCGCACACTCCACTCCAGCAACTCACCACTGCTTCAGGACCCCAAGACACGTCTCAGTACTATAGGGGACCGAGCCTTCTGCTCCTTTGCCCCTCGCCTATGGAATACTCTCCCTGGCCATTTGAGAGCCGCTCCATCAATCAGCGCTTTTAAAATGGGTCTTTAAACACATTTCTACAGACTGTCTTTCTTATAGTCCTAATCTGGAGAGTCCTTTAAGCAACTAGTCTACTATTGCTATTTCCTGCCTTGATTTGTTTTTATTGTAGTTTTTATTTTATCATATATTTTTGCCTATGTATAGCTTTGGGATAACACTGTAATGAAAAGCGTTATACAAATTAAATTTGTTATTATTATTCTGTAATACAGTGTATAAAGTGTTGAGGATGGTACAGTATGAATCTGATTACCTCTGTTTTGGTCCACCTCCAGATGATGCATTCTTACTCATGGGGCTCAACATAGCAGATCTATATCCAGACACTATACGTTTTATAACATACGAGGGCTCCATGACTATCCCACCCTGCTTCGAGACAGCCACCTGGATCCTCATGAACAAACCTGTGTACGTCACACAGATGCAGGTAACTCACCCTCGATCATAGACTCAATAATAACATTAACTCATGTTTGCCAGAAGTTACTTAATAGTTGGCCGTATTTGAGACTGTAGATTCTTTACCATAAACCTTATCTGTCCAACTTTCTCTCACGCCGTCTCTTTTAGATGCATTCCCTGCGACTGCTAAGTCAGAATGAGCCATATAAGATATTCCTCAGTATGAGTGACAACACGCGGCCCGCCCAGCCTCTCCTACAGCGCTGTATCCGCACCAACATCAACTTCAGCAAGCAGGGCCGAGACTGCCCCAACAACCGTGCCCTGAGGCCCCAGTATCGAGGTGGGTCTGAACGCATGTGTTTAGGATCTTTATTCAATCAACAAGGTTACTTGAAACTTTCCGTTAAATTCAGGTATTGGTAAAAATAGACTGTGAGAAAGAAGTTTGTCATAGTAATATAAACTGCACATACTGTATTCAGAAACCGGTTTGTGTTTTTAGAAATTCGATATACACTCAGTGACCAGTTTATTAGGTACACTACCCCATTCACGAAAAATGGTTCCCTCCTACAGACCGTGGCATCGAAGCATTCAGTTAATGTTCGATTGAACGTTAGAATGGGCAAAACCAGTGACCTAAGCGACTGAGCGTGGTATGATCGTCGGTGCCAGGTGCGCCGGTTCCAGTATCTCAGAAACATCCGGCCTCCTGGGCTTTTCACGCTTGATAGTGTCTAGGGTTTACCGAGAATGGTGCAACACACAAAAAACATCCAGTCAGTGGAAGTACTGTGGGCGAAAATAGCTTGTTGAGGAGAGAGGTCGAAGGATAATGGCAAGAATCGTGCAAGCTAACAGGCTGGCCACAAATAGGTAAATAATGTTGCAGTTCAACAGTCGTGTGCAGAAAGGCATTGCACCAGATGACCACACCGGGTTCTACTCCGATCAGCTAAAAACAAGAAGAAATGTCTCCAATGGGCATGCGACCACAAACACTGGACAATTGAGGAGTGGGAAAACATTGCCTGGTCCGACAAATCCTGGTTCCTGTTGTGTCATGCTGATGGCAGTCAGGCTTTGGCGTAAGCAGCATGAGTCCATGGCCCCATCCTGCCTGGTGTCAACGATACAGGTTGGTGGCGGTGGTGTATGGTGTGGGGAAGGTTTTCCTGGCACACATTAGGTCCCTTGATACAAATTGAGCGATGTTTCCATGCCTTGGGGAATTCAGGCTGTTCTGGAGGCAAAGGGGGATCCAACCCAGTACTAGATGGGTGTATCTAATAAACTGCCCACTGAATGTATGTTTTCTGTTTTCTATAGTTCTGAGATGTCTATAGAGAAATGCCTCGTCCATCAAAATGAACAGGTTCTTTGTAGGTTCTATGTCTCAAGCATTGCCTTTGTGTTTCCAGTTCAAGCAGTTCATGCTAACCTCCACATCACTTTGTTCTCTTTCCAGTAAACCAGTGGCTTCTGAAGTAGGAAAAAGATGAACATGCTGTACAATACAACAGGATAAAAACTAAATATGGGATCCTGATTCTCAAGACTTTATTTGAATGTGGAAATACTACATTATCAGCAGAGGCTGTTTTTTTAATGTGTTTGAGATTGCAAAGTAAGACAAGGAAAGATTGAAAGGTGTAACTTTTAAGAATGCACAAATGTAATTCTTCTACAGAGCTTATGGAAATGGACTGTACCGAAATTCAGCAGGCTCCGCCATTTACTGACCTCTGCAGTGGAGACAATGAGGACCTCTTTCATGACATCATCATCATCAGATTCACTTGAGTACCCAAAGATCCCAAAGGACCAACACTTCTTGAAATTAGCTAAATGTAATCACAGATACAACCATAATGTGTTTTGATACCAACAGCATTCCATCAGATCTAACAACAAGCTAAGAATCTAAATATGATGGGTGCTCTTCTGGTGATGAAACCTTCTACATAACCACGTCACAAGCAAAAGGTGTACTGAATAAATGTCACAAATGCAGAAACATTTCCTGACCATGTGACCTAACCAGGAAAAATTCTGGGCCCCAGTAAAACACTAGGGCAAGAGATTTTCCTGTTCAGGCCACATAGTCAGGAAACACTCCTAGCCATAGACTTGGGAGATCCAGTATTTTATACTGTATTTGCTAAACTTTTCTAGACATTTTGGGCCATTTGCCTTTTCTCTGTTTAATTGTTTACAATTTCATTCACTCTGTTTATTTCAATGATAACAGCCCAATTAACATTTTTCAGATAATTATCCAAGATAAAATCACACTTTACATAAGGCCTATATAGTATATGCTGTTTAAGAATTGTATATTGTCTAGCACTGAATAGAGCATGGGACGTGATTTGTCTGCAAATTCTTTACGCAGTCACAAGGCATTCCTTATCAATTATTTATCCTCATTTTAAATTCAGAGCTGTGTATGGCGTTACAGGCAATGTGGGTGTGTGTGTGTGTGTGTGTGTGTGTGTGTGTGTGTGTGCGCGCATGTGTACATGACTGTATGTGTGTGTGTGTGCGCTTTCTGCTGAGCATTGAATGTCTCATTAAATAGGGTAAATCTCCTCGTTTTGTGGCAACGAAACAAATACAATTGTATTTGTCACATGCGTCAAATACAACAACAGGCCTAGAGTGATATGCTTACTAACGAGCTCTTTCCCACCGATGCAGAGTAAAACAAGAAGATAAAAACCACAAGAGAAATAACACACAAGAATGAAGCTAAATACAGGGAGTACCAATATACCATATCAATTTACAGGGGTATGAGGTAGTTGAGGTAAGTATATACAGTGCCTTCAGAAAAGATTCACACCCCTTTTTTTATTTTTTATTTTTTTATTTCACCTTTATTTAACCAGGTAGGCAAATTGAGAACACGTTCTCATTTACAATTGCGACCTGGCCAAGATAAAGCAAAGCAGTTCGATACATACAACAACACATAGTTACACATGGAGTAGAACAAACATACAGTCAATAATACAGTGAAAAATAAGTCTATATACAATGTGAGCAAGTGAGGTGAGATAAGGGAGGTGAAGGCAAACAAAATATATATAAAAATAAATAAAAATATAAAAAGGCCATGGTGGCGAAGTAAATACAATATAGCAAGAAAAAAAAAATATATATATATATTTTAAACACTGGAATGGTTGGTTTGCGGTGGAAGAAAGTGCAAAGTAGAGATAGAAATAATGGGGTGCAAAGGAGCAAAAATAAATAAATGAATACAGTAGGTAAAGAGGTAGTTGTTTGGGCTAAATTATAGATGGGCTATGTACAGGTGCAGTAATCTATGAGCTGCTCTGACAGCTGGTGCTTAAAGCTAGTGAGGGAGATAAGTGTTTCCAGTTTCAGAGATTTTTGTAGTTGGTTCCAGTCATTGGCAGCAGAGAACTGGAAGGAGAGGCGGCCAAAGGAAGAATTGGTTTTGGGGGTGACCAGAGAGATATACCTGCTAGAGCGCGTGCTACAGGTAGGTGCTGCTATGGTGACCAGCGAGCTGAGATAAGGGGGGACTTTACCTAGCAGGGTCTTGTAGATGACCTGGAGCCAGTGGGTTTGGCGACGAGTATGAAGCGAGGGCCAGCCAACGAGAGTGTACAGGTCGCAGTGGTGGGTAGTGTAAGGGGCTTTGGTGACAAAACGGATGGCACTGTGATAGACTGCATCCAATTTATTGAGTAGGGTATTGGAGGCTATTTTGTAAATGACATCACCGAAGTCGAGGATTGGTAGGATGGTCAGTTTTACAAGGGTATGTTTGGCAGCATGAGTGAAGGATGCTTTGTTGCGGAATAGGAAGCCAATTCTAGATTTAACTTTGGATTGGAGATGTTTGATGTGAGTCTGGAAGGAGAGTTTACAGTCTAACCAGACACCTAGGTATTTGTAGTTGTCCACATATTCTAAGTCAAAGCCGTCTAGAGTAGTGATGTTGGGCAGGTGCAGGCAGCGATCGGTTGAAGAGCATGCATTTAGTTTTACTTGTATTTAAGAGCAGTTGGAGGCCACGGAAGGAGAGTTGTATGGCATTGAAGCTTGCCTGGAGGGTTGTTAACACAGTGTCAAAAGAAGGGCCAGAAGTATACAGAATAGTGTCGTCTGCGTAGAGGTGGATCAGAGACTCACCAGCAGCAAGAGCGACATCATTGATGTATACAGAGAAGAGAGCCGGTCCAAGAATTGAACCCTGTGGCACCCCCATAGAGACTGCCAGAGGCCCGGACAACAGCCCTCCGATTTGACACACTGAACTCGATACTTGACAAAGTAGGATTTATATGAATTGAATTGTAATTTTTTTGGCAACAATCTAAACAAAATAGTCTAATGTCAAAATGGAAGAAAAATTATCATTTTTAATTTATTTATTTTTATTTTTAATTAAATGGAAAATAAAACACTAAGTATTCAACCCCTTGAGTCAATACATGTTAGAATCACCTTTGGCAGTGATTACAGCTGTGAGTCTTTCTGGGTAAGTCTCTAAGAGCTTTGCACACCTGAATTGTACAATATTTGCCCTTTATTCTTTTTACAATTTTTCAAGCTCTGGTTATTGGTCTTTGCTAGACAGCCATTTTCAAGTCTTGCCATGGATGTTTTTTGCCAATTTAAGCCAACTTTAACTAGGGCACTCTTGGTGAGCAACTCCTGTGTATAATTGGCCTAGTGTTTAGGCTATTGTGCGGCTGAAAGGTGAAGGAACCAGGTTTTCCTCTACGATTTTGCCTATGCTTAGCTCTATTGCATTTATTATTTTTTTTTTAAACTCCTTAGTCCTTGCCAATGACAACCATACCCATAACATGATGCAGCCAACTTCATGCTTGAAAATAAGAAGAGTGTTAGTCAGTGATGCTTTGTATTCAGGACAAAAAGTAAATTTCTTTGCCACATTTTTTGCAGTATTACTTTAGTGCCTTATTGCAAACAGGATGCATGTTTTGGAATATGTGTATTCTGTACAGGCTTCCTTCTTTTCACTCTGTCATTTAGGTTAGTATTGAGGAGTAACTACAATATTGTTGATACATCCTCAGTTTTCTCGCATCACAGCCATTAAACTCTGTTTTAAAATCCCCATTGGCCTCATGGAGAAATCCCTGAGCGGTTTCTGTCCTCTCCGGAAACTGAGTTGGGAAGGAAGCCAGTATCTTTGTAGTGACTGGGTGTATTAATACCCATCAAAACTGTAATTAATAACTTCACCATGCTCAAAGGGATATTCAATGTCTGCTTTTTATTTTTACTCATTTAGGTGCCCTTTGTGTGGTATTGGAAAACCTACATGATCTTTGTGGTTGAATCTGTGCTTGAAAGTCACTGCTCGACTGGGGGACCCAGATAATTGTGGGTTACAGAGATGAAGTAGTCATTAAAAAAATCATGTTAAACACCATTATAGCACACCGAGTCCATGCGACTTATTATGTGACTTGTTAAGCAAATTTGTACTCCTGAACTTATTTAGGCTAGCCATAACAAAGGGGTTGAATACTTATATTGAAGTGACTTCAGCTTTTCATTTTTTCTTAATTTGTAAACATTTATAAAAACATAATTCCACTGACATTATGGGGTATTGTGTGTGTATATCAGTGGGTGTGAATACTTTCTGAATGCACTGTACATGTAGGCAGGGTTAAAGTCACTAGGCATCAGGATAGATAATAATAAGAGTAGAAAAACAAAGTAGTAGCAGCGTATATGATGAGTGTACACTCTTAGAAAAAGGGGTTACAAAGGGGTTATTTGCGGAGGGATAGAGTTCTACCAAGAACCGTTCTGATCTAAAGAACCCTATTTGGAAGACAATGATTATTTGTAAGGCAAAGGGTTCTACCTAGAACCTTTAACATCCTGAGAACCGTTTTGGGAAGAAAGGGTTATTTGATGATTCTTTGGAAGATGAGAAGGATTCTTTGGAAGGCAAGAAGAGTTCTACATAAAACCATACATAATATTTCCCAGTATGCTCTATTGCAGGGAGATTAAGAATTGTTTGTTTTACTGTATTATCTGTGTTTTTGCAAGTACATTGAATGGTTGATTAATTTCATGCTACACAAAGATAAATAACATACAGTTTTCTAAAATAATCCAATCTGATAGTAATTGGATTTATTGCACCTATTACTGAGATGGCTGTTCCAGTTTAGATGATTGAGATAGGTTATGGAAGATTGAATACTGAGACTGACAGTCATTCTGAATGCAGGTTGCGGGTGATTGAACAATTCCACTTGTTGGATATACTAACTGGCTGGATTCCAATAGGAATTACACATCACTTTGCAAGCCAGCATAATGTTACTTGCAGGCCTGATGTGGCCTGTAACCAGGAGTTTCCTAACACTACTGTTGGGGTATAACTAGGCCCTCAAAGAAAGGCCTTGTGAAATGTAATGTATTGCCATAGATCATTTGATTTGGAAGGCTAGTAAGGTTGGTGGAATTGTTTATAGGGGTTCTAGGTAGAATCCTACACAGGGGTTTCTTTGAATAACCCTATGGGGACAAACTGAAGAACTCTATATGGTTCTACTTAGCACCTTTTTTTCAGAGTGTATGTGTACATGTGTGAAAGTGTGTGTTTGTGTGGCGTCAGTATGCGTGTTTGTGTGCGTGTTTGTGTGAGAGTGTCAGGATCAAGTCATGTGAGAGTGCAAAATAGTGCAGTGCAGATAGTCCGGTTAACCATTGGATAGCTATTCAACTGTCTTATTCTTGGGGCGTCAGTATGCGTGTGCCTTCGGAAAGTATTCAGACCCCTTGACTTTTTCCACGTTTTGTTACGTTACAGACTTTACAATCCTTTCTCGGAGCTCCACGGACAATTCCTTTAACCTCATTTCTTGGTTTTTGCTCTGACATGCACTGTCAACTGTGGGAAATTATATAGACAGATGTGTGCCTTTCCAAATCATGTCCAATCAATTGAATTTACCACATATGGACAACAATCAAGTTGTAGAAACATCTCAAGGATGAAACAGGATGCACCTGAGTTCAATTTCAGTCTCATAGCAAAGGGGCTGAATACATATGTAAATAAGGTATTTGTTTTTTATTTTTAATAAATTATGAAAAATGTCTAAACCTGTTTTCACTTTGTCATTATGTGGTATTGTGTGTAGATTGCTGAGAAAAAAATATTGAATCCATTTAAGAATAAGGCCATAACGTTACAAAATTTGGAAAAGGTCAAGGGCTCTGGATACTTTCCGAAGGCACTGTAGAAGCTGTCTCTGAGCCTGTTCGTCCAAGACCAGATTCTCTGGTACAGCTTGCTGGACGGTAGCAGACAGACCATCCATGGTTTGGGTGGCTGAAGTCTTTGTCTAAACACAATATCATACATGTACTGTTTCTGTATGATAATACCACTATGCCTAAAGAGATATATATATATATATATATATATATATATATATACATACATACATACATACATACATACATACATACATACATACATACATACATACATATATATGTACAGTTGAAGTCGGAAATTTACATACACCTTAGCCAAATACATTTAAACTTAGTTTTTTACAATTCCTGACATTTAATCCTAGTAAAAATTTCCTGTTTTAGGTCAGTTAGGATCACCACTTTATTTTAAGAATGTGACATGTCAGAATAATAGAGAGAATGATTTATTTCAGCTTTTATTTCTTTCATCACATTCCCAGTGGGTCAGAAGTTTACATACACTCAATTAGTATTTGGTAGCATTGCCTTTATATTGTTTAACTTGGGTCAAACGTTTACGGTAGCCTTCCACAAGCTTCCCACAATAAGTTGGGTGAATTCTGGCCCATTCCTCCTGACAGAGCTGGTGTCACTGAGTCATGTTTGTATGCCTCCTTGCTTGCAAAAGCTTTTTCAGTTCTGCCCACAAATTTTCTATAGGATTGAGGTCAGGGCTTTGTGATGGCCACTCCAATACCTTGACTTTGTTGTCCTTAAGCCATTTTGCCACAACTTTGGAAGTATGCTTGGGGCCATTGTCCATTTGGAAGACCCATTTGTGACCAAACTTTAACTTCCTGACTGATGTCTTGAGATGTTGCTTCAATATATCCAGATAATTTTCCATCCTCATGATGCCATCTATTTTGTGAAGTGCACCAGTCCCTCCTGCAGCAAAGCACCCCCACAACATGATGTTGCCACCCCCGTGCGTCACGGTTGGGATGGTGTTCTTCAGCTTGCAAGCATTTTTCCTCCAAACATAACGATGGTCATTATGGCCAAACAGTTCTATTTTTGTTTCAACAGATCAGAGGACATTTCTCCAAAAAGTACAATCTTTGTCCCCATGTGCAGTTGCAAACCGTAGTCTGGCTTTTTTATGGCGGTTTTGGAGCAGTGACTTCTTCCTTGCTGAGCGGCCTTTCAGGTTATGTTGATATAGGACTTGTTTTACTGTGGATATAGATACCTTTGTACCTGTTTCCTTCAGCGTCTTCACAGGGTTCTTTGCTGTTCTGGGATTGATTTGCACTTTTCGCACCAAAACACTGTCATCTCTAGGAGACAGAACGCATCTCCTACCTGAGCGGTATGACGGCTGTATGGTCCCATAGTGTTTTTCCTTGCGTACTATTGTTTGTACAGATGAACTTGGTACCTTCGGACGTTTAGAAATTGCTCCCAAGGATGAACCAGACTTGTAGAGGTCTACAATTTTTTTCTGAGGTCTTGGCTGATTTCTTTTGATTTTCCATAGATGTCAAGCAAAGAGGCACTGAGTTTGAAGGTAGGCCTTGAAATACATCCACAGGTACACTTCCAATTGACTCAAATTATGTCAATTAGCCTATCAGAAGCTTCTAAAGCCGTGACATTTTCAGAAATTTCCCAAGCTGTTTAAAGGCACAGTCAACTTAGTGTATGTAAACTTCTGACCCACTGGAATTGTGATACAGTGAATTATAAGTGAAATAATCTGTCTGTAAACAATTGTTGGAAAAATTACTTGTGTCATGCACAAAGTAGATGTCCTAACCAACTTCCAAAACTATAGTTTGTTAACAAGAAATTTATGGAGTGGTTGAAAAACTAGTTTTAATGACTCCAACCTAAAATTATGTAAACTTCCGACTTCATCTGTATACTGAACACAAATATAAACACAACATGTAAAGTGTTGGTCCCATGTTTCATGAGCTGAAATAAAAGATCCCAGAAATGTTCTTAATGTACAAAAAAAGCTTTTTTCTCAAATGTTATGCACAAATGTGTTTACATCCCTGTTAGTGAGCTTTTCTCCTTTGCTAAGATAATCCATCCACCTGACAGGTGTGGCATATCAAGAAGCTGATTAAACCACATGATCATTGCACAGGTGCACCTTGTACTGGGGACAGTATAAGGCCACTCTAAAATTTGCAATTTTGTCACACAACACAATGCTGCAGATGCCTCAAGTTTTGAGGGAGCGTGCAATTAGCATGCTGACTGCAGGAATGTCCACCAGAGCTGTTGCCAGAGAATTTAATGCTAATTTATCTGCCATAAGCCGCCTCCAACGTTGTTTTAGAGAATTTGGCAGTACTTCCAACCGGCCTCACAACCGCAGACCACGTGCAACCACGTCAGCCCAGGACCTCCACATCCGGCTTCTTTACATGTGGGATCGTCTGAGACTGGCCATCCCGGCCAGCCCCATGAAACTATGGGTTTGCAAAACAGAAGAATTTCTGCATAAACTGTCCAAAACCGGGTTTGCACAACAGAAGAATTTCTGCACAAACTGTCCAAAACCGTCTCAGGGAAGCTCATCTGCATGCTCATACTCACCAGGTTCTTGACCTGACTGCAGTTCAGCGTCATAACCGACTTCAGAGGGCAAATGCTCACCTTCGATGGCCACTGGCACGCTGGAGAAGTGTGCTCTTCATGGATGAATCCCGGTTTCAACTGTACCGGGTAGACGGCAGACACCGTATGGTGTCGTGTGCACGAGTGCGGATGTCAACGTTGTGAACAGAGTGCTCCTTGGTGGCGGTGGGATTATGTCCCAGTAGGCATAAACAATGGACAATGAACACAATTGCATTTTATTAATGGCAATTTGAATGCAGAGATACCCTGACAAGATCCTGAGGCCCATTGTCCACCGCCATCACCTCATGTTTCAGCATGAGAACGCACAGCACCATGTCGCAAGGATCTCTACCCAATTCCTGGAAGCTGAAAATGTGCCAGTTCTTCCATGGCCTGCATACTAACCAGACATGTCACCCATTGAGCATGTTTGGGATCGACGTGTACGACAGCGTGTTCCAGTTCCCGCCATTATCAAGCAACTTTGCACAGCCATTGAAGAGGAGTGGAACAACCTTCCACAGGCCACAATCAACAGCCTGATCAACTCTATGTGAAGGAGATGTGTCGTACTGCATTTATTTAATATTTATTTAACTAGGCAAGCCAGTTAAGAACAAATTCTTATTTACAATGACGGCCTACCCCAGCCAAACCCGGACGACGCTGGGCCAACTGTGCGCTGCCCTATGGGACTCCCAATCACGTCCGGTTGTGATACAGCCTGGAATCGAATTAGGGTCTGTAGTGACGCCTGTAGCACTGAGATGCAGTGCCTTAGACCACTGTGCCACTCGGGAGCCGAGGCAAATGGTGGTCACACCAGATACTGATTTTCTGATCCATACCCTTACCTTTTTTTTAAGGTATCTGTGACCTTAAGGTATCTGATTAACAAGCATATCTGTATTCCCAGTCATGTGAAATCCATAGATTAGGGCCTAGTAAATGTAATTCAATTGACTGATTTCCTTAAATGAACTGTAACTCTGTAAAATATTTGAAATTGTTGCATGTTGCGTTTTATATTTTTGTTCGGTGTATATGTTCTCTCTCAAAGAGAAATCTTATAAGTATTCATCGGATGTATTATCTGCAGGAGCCCCAGCCTTGGTCAGCTAGCGTTACCTAGCAACCTATTTTACTACACCATCTGTGCCCCCGGAAATGAATATTCATTATTCTTCAACACGCATGTCTGTGTGCAGGTGATTGGTGTTCACGGTTACTATGGCATTCCTCAGACAACAGAGATATTAATCTCAGACAGAGATATTCATCATTCAGATTTATGTTCAAGTCATATATTGTCGCTATCTTTGGACCATATTAGTTCTATGCACTCCAAGTAGGTCTACATTTTAGTATAATTGTACTATGGTATCAAGTCCTCATCTTGAAGCTATGTTTCAATGACTTGACAATCCTGAAGGATATTGTTGGTTTCATGATTGACTGAAAATAAATGATGCAGCTGCTGGCTTGAAAAATAAGCACAGAATCATTGAAAAAAGTATTGCATTCTGCTCTCTGCTATGTTACTTTGGGGACGTTTCCATTTGGAGCAGTTTGTAAAAGTACAGACAGAGCAAGAACAGCACATTCTCTCAATGCAGTCTAGCCAGAATGGAAAAGTGGGAGTGGGAAAGGAGGTTAAACACCCCTGGGAAAGGACACTCCATATTGGAAATACATGTTTCAACATCTGACAGCATCCATCTGTCTGTTCAACTATGTCAAATGAAGACAAATCCCAGTTCCCCCTCTTCCACAGACTCATCACGCACACACACAAGTGGCACCATTCAAACCTTGAGCAGAAACATAATATAGCACTCATACATATTACATCTTCATTAAGCTCACAGGACAGTAAGAATGTAAAAAGACATAAGTAAACACTCATGGGGACATTTTGCGCCTTGGTGTTGGGCAACATACACACAAGGTTTAGCCTAGATGTCTGGTCTTCAGGAGAAAAGCTCCCCTTTATTATTAGGGCTTACTTCACAGTCCTGTCTGCTTCTTTCTGGGGATGCACTCTAGCAGCAATACTTTGAATGAACAGAGAAGACTAATACATATCCAGGTCACTCACAGCAACATGGAAGCTCTGGTGACGTACTACCACACATCTCGCCCTCAATCTGGTCAAGAAGTGGTGGTGTTATACAAGTGAACTGAAACTGTACTTTAAGTTTACAGGGCGTTGTAGGGGCTAAATAACTATAATTGAGCTTGAATCTCAAACATAACATTTTTATGTGTTCTGTGCATCTGTGTGCACAGAAGTGTAAGAAAGACAAGAGGTGAAACATTTGTGTGAAACATCTTAAGGAGGGGAGGACAATCGGGACAAGGTATCTATCTGTCTGTGCTTGAACTTCAACAATAACGGTACGGGATTGAGAGCTGACCCAATATCAGTTTTGTTTTATCTTTGCTCAAGCCATGAGCAAGGAGGGCAGCCATGCAATACCTAAAAGCAGTCTGCATAAAATCAGTAGCGGTGTTCTGCAGCCACCTAGCGGTAAGCAAAGATTAAGCATATTAACTCACTGGGTGCAAATCAGCGGTTCCTCTCCGAAACAGTAGACGGCGTGTTCTACGAAATCGTGTTTTAATCCGCAGTTATTCACCAGCGAAAAAAATTACAAACGCGCTTTTGAGGGAACAAAGAAAAGAGCTCGGGGTGAGTTTTTTTTCAAGTGTATATCCTTTCGATAGTTTTGCATTTTACTTTTCGAAAAGGTCAGATGAAGGTGGAGATCAACTGAATAGAATTGTATTTTCATTCAAACTAAATACAATCTGCATTTACTTGCAAGGCTTAGCTTACATTCGCTAGCTAACTGTGACTCCATTCATAGACGCTAACTGCTTTAGCTCATATTAACGATAGCTTCTGACCAGGGTGGGTTTTGTTAAGAGCCCCGGCGCCTGCTCTAAACATTAACACGCATCGCCTGCGGTACGTTTTTGGAAACTTGTCTTTCATATCAGCGATAAATAATTGAAGAACTAAAGGTTAAATTACTACACCTTTTTATAGGGTTGGTGTTCCCACAAGGCCATATCTCAATCTCTTGTTTACGGAAGCCAGACAGAAAACATAGGCGTCCACCTGTGCTAATGAGCTTTCTAGCTTGCTTCGAACACCTGGCTGTGTATACAACAGTGGGGAGGAAGTGTAGTTCTTCAACTGGAGAAACACAACTTCTGTGCAATACTGTAAGTTTATATTTTGTATTTGTATAGTTGATTTCTCACTGATATGAAAGTTAAGGGACATATCAGCATATGTTTAGAAAATCGGTTTTGAAGGAGTGGCTATTGACTTTGAACTTTTAGATAAACACAGCGTCGGAATTGTAGTTCACATGGAACCAAATGTGGGCGAATGTAACCGCTGAAAACCCTACATATGGAAAAGGGTTTAAGAGTTAGCTAACAGTAACTGTTAGCTGTTATCGTTAACTCTGCTTACTAGATTATCTAGCTAACTACATTTTGTAACTTTGCTAGTTTGGATGTTTAACCAACGTTAGCGTATGTTTTGAGATCACGTCCTTCACGTAGCTAGTTACAACCTATAATTATTTAACTATAGTTACTGTAACTATCTCACTATGCGGCTAGCTCTCTTACTAGCCACTTCTCGACATTTTCCAACCATTGCGTCATCACATTGACATTGTCGGGTAGATTCTCACACACTGGTATCTTGTATTTGCATCTGTCTCTAGTCAATTGCTAATAGCTTAGCATTGCAATTGGTTATTAAAATCAATCTAAGTGTTAAACGCCTGACGCAATTTTGACGTAAACAAAAAAAGTTTGATAGGCCGGTTTCAACCAACGTGGGGTCTACCGCCTCCCTCCAGTTGCTAGTTTGCTCTGTTCACATCGCGGTGATGACAACTAAAGTTAACGTTATTTTACTTGGCTCAGTAAATTGGGGCTCTGCGTTCATGACTAGCTTCACTATACTTTATTAATTTATGGAAGTAAAGATGTTGCTAGGGTTCTAGAGAACGTGTTTATGTATGCGTAGGGTGCCATTAATCCCAAATACGAAATGTTTTTTTTAGCATTTTCTATACCTCCACACTAGGTCCGGTCCATGAGTTTGCGTCGGATCTGCCAAGATGCATGCGTAGACGAGAGCTATTCTGTTAGTATAGAAAGTGCTTTAAATTTGTTAATTTCGTATTTTAAGGAAATTACACCATGTTTTGTATGCAGCCTACTGGTTACATTGTATTTATGGAGCCAACAACAGTGTGAATCCTACGGTCTGTTTCCCAGATGCCATAATCTTTCAATCTCTTGCAGCACTAGCCATTTTTGGCATTGATATTATTATTATTTGCCTATAACAAGCTCAATGTTTTTATTACAGCGCCAATGACGAGAATAGCTTGAAATCCACAATTCCTCAGCCAAGATGTCAAGTAAGTAGATATTTATGTCAATTTGTTTTGATTTGGGGTGGCAGGTAGCCTGGTGGTTAAGGGCGTTGGGCCATTAAAGTCTCTGGTTAAAATACTGGGCGCCGACTAGGTGAAAAATATGACTAGGTGAAAAATATGTCTATGTGCCCTTAAGCAAGGCACTTAAACCTAATGCTCTAGATAAGAGCTAAACGACAACCCTGAAAAACGAAAGGGGTCCAAATGAAAATATCGCACAGATTCACCTCAAGCGTACAAATAGACTAAAAAGCGACAAGGTTTGAGATTTCACCAGTTTAAAGATTTCTGTGACCTGTATTGTAAAAACATGTAGGTTTAGATGCAGGTTAAACGCTAACTGCATTATAGAACTTAGTTTACACAGGGAGTCCAATTTACTCTTTTTGTTTTGTATGTCTAAACTTTGTCTTAACATTTATTTTACACAGAAAGGCCATCATATGCACCTCCCCCCACCCCAGCCCCCACAACTGTAAGTATCACACCATTCAACATCAGTCCTCCCATTTTCTCCCATTGCCAGGGGAGTGGGTCTTCTATACAATCAACATGAGCTCAGTAATGTACGGTTGGGCTGCAGGACTGCACAGACATATTAGCTCAGGATGTTCTGTCAATACATTTGCAAGTATGTGGCTCACAGACGAACATTTTCCCTTCATCTAAATCACATGCTGCTATACATTTTGAACATCAATAGATGGAAGTAGAACTGGCCAGTTACCAGCTGTTTACCTCCCTCTTTGCTATCTTTTTATTTTGTGATGCTCCTATGACAGAAACAAGCCAATGACTATGCGCTGCTTTCGCATGACTATGCTATGTAAATCATTACCCCCAAAACTCTCCTTTTCATTTTTTGTTGTCCCTCCCCCTTGTTTGTGTCATTTCTCATTTGTGTTTTGTCTCATTTGTCTCCATCAGCAAGTGCCCAACACCCCTGGGTTTGTGGGGTACAACCCATACAGCCATCTGGCCTACAACAACTACAGGCTGGGAGGGAATACCGGCAGCAACAACAGGGTAATGGTAGGACCAATGCCATCCAGGGCTAGAGCCCAAGGAGTAAGGCTGGCTATTCCCTGAGTGAGACAAGGATAATTGGGAGAAAAGAGAAATGAGTGTTTGGTACAACAATAGAAGGGTGGAAAAAAAAAAAATATATATATATATATATATATATTCAACATGCAGGAAAGGATACTTTTGGGGGGGGATAAATGGTACAACAAAAACAGCTGCTGGCCGTGGTCAAGTGAGGTCAGTAATTGTCCCAAAGTCCTCCTATAATCTTCTGTAAAACAGACACGATCATCTTACTATCAACTGATTTGATGCTCTGCTTGATGACCCACCAACCACATGTGATTGTTTGTTTGAAGTGTCACCAGCTCCCCTCATCTTGTCCCACTCCTTGATGCAAAAGCATTTCATGTTAGAGCAGTTGCCCCTCTGACATGCCCCTCCCCTGCTTGTACATCCTGCTAGGGAGCAGCAGCATGTTGCCCCGTCCATCCAAGTCTCATGACTTGGCATGTCAGAGGTTCATACTGGTTGGTGTTTTAATCACAAGGCAGCCAAAACTGATAGCACTATTCGTTTGAATTATAGCCCTTAACACTGAGAGGGCAATAAAGTGTCCTCTACATACCAGCTATGCATGAAACACTATCCAAAAAATAAGGTGCAACATTTTGGAATGAGTCTCCTTAAGAGCTTCACTTAAAGCAGATTGTGTCATTTTCAGTTGTGGCCCTGCCCCTTTTTCATAGTAGTACATAAGTGCTTTCTGTAATCACTATGTCTGTTGGTTTGACCTATTGATCTTTTCTTTGGCTCTCTTTCCCAGAATTCCTCAGGAATCACTGTTCCCAAGCCGCCCAAACCGCCAGACAAGCCGCTGATGCCCTACATGCGGTACAGCCGGAAGGTAAGCAGGAAGGTAAGACACCCACGGTGTCTACTTTTACTGCTTGTACAGGGGGTCACCCAGCCAACCGTCTGGATGGCCGGGGACCCCACTGTTGATGACCCCTGGTGGTATGTTCCTCACATTTTACCCCCTCTGGATTGGAGGTCGGAGACAGCTGAGTTACACCACCATCCGGATCCACTCCTCTTCAACACCTGTCTTCATTGTTGATTCTGTCTGTCCTTGTTTCTGTGTGACCTATTGTGCTTGCTTTCCCTTTGTCTCCTCCAAATCAAATCTTTCTCTCCCTCTTTCTTTCTCTTGTGTGTTTATATACATTTTCCGGTTTAGTTGCTGCTCTGTTTTGACCACAGTGCCTCCTTTTTGCCAGGTCTGGGACCAAGTCAAAGCCTCTAATCCGGATCTGAAGTTATGGGAGATTGGAAAGATTATTGGTGGCATGTGGAGGGACCTCACTGAAGAGGAGAAGCAGGACTACTTGAATGAATATGAAGCGGAAAAGGTGAGGACAGTTTGCAGTTGGGAGCTTCAGTTTTCCAATGCCCTAGCTATTTCGCCTTGGGTAAATGGGTCAAGTCTTTTCACCGAGATTTTATAACTACTGCCTCTCTATAGATTGAGTACAACGACTCCCTGAAGGCCTACCACAACTCACCGGCTTACCTGGCCTACATCAATGCCAAGAACCGTGCCGAGGCGGCTCTGGAGGAGGAGAGCAGACAGCGGCAGACCCGCGTTGAGAAGGGAGAACCTTACATGAGCATCCAGCCTGCTGAAGACCCAGATGGTAATGGCCTGGGGCTAGAAATTCTGTCTCCTGTACCTTTTTTGTTTATGCATATTGTGTGTATTGAAAGCCAACGTTTGTGTCCTTTCCGTAGACTATGACGATGGGTTCTCCATGAAGCACACGGCCACCGCTCGCTTCCAGAGGAACCACCGGCTCATCAGTGACATCCTTAGTGAGATTGTGGTGCCAGATGTGCGCTCTGTCGTCACCACTGCACGCATGCAGGTCCTCAAGCGCCAGGTCCAGTCCCTCATGGTGCACCAGGTAAGCAAAGCTAGTGGAAAACACACACTGGACTGAAATCACATAATAGTCTGGTTTGACACTGTTC
This sequence comes from Salvelinus fontinalis, assembly GCF_029448725.1. Lineage (NCBI taxonomy): Eukaryota > Metazoa > Chordata > Actinopteri > Salmoniformes > Salmonidae > Salvelinus > Salvelinus fontinalis. The sequence goes on along the minus strand of NC_074666.1, from coordinate 78,650,845 downwards.
CTTTCCACAGAGGAAGCTGGAAGCAGAGTTGCTGCAAATAGAGGACCGGCACCAGGACAAGAAGAGGAGATTCCTGGAGACTACAGACTCCTTCAACAGTGAGCTCAAACGGGTATGTGCCCCCACCCCACAGTGTCCAACGTGAGAATCACCTCATACAAAGTGCAACAGCTTGATAGCCTTAGTCTTTTTTTGTACTAGTGAAGATAAAAGTTAACAAATTATCAGCAGCCGTGCTGAGATGATAGGTTTGTATTCTGTACCACTCTGTAGCTGTTCAAGTTTGTCTTTGTAGCGCTGGTGTGTTGTACCAAAGTCGGATTTGTCGTAACTGCTCAAAGCTGCCGTGTCTAAAACTAGATGTGTTTGTCTGTGTGCAGCTGTGCGGTCAGAAGGTGGAGGTAGACATGGAGAAGCTGGCAGCAGAGATTGCTGCGGCAGAGGAGGCTGCTAGGCGGCGGGCGGAGGAGAGGGAAAAGGAAGCGGCGGAGCAGGCAGAGAAGGCTACCCAGGCCCAGGAACAGCAAGAGCAGCAGCAGGCAGCAGCAGCCTCCCCTTCATCTACCCTGCCCATCACTGAACAGAACAACACCACCCCACCAACCACAGAGACCAAGGAGGACCAGGACAAGCCAACCCCTATGGAGACAGGTCAGTCATACCAACATCTCACTAACTACAGCATTTTCTCTCTTGTTATTTCAGTAACTTGCTGTTTGGAGTAAGAAAAAGCATGATAAAAGTAGTGCTTTTATTGCAGTAACATGTTAACCATTGTGGCATTCAGACTGAGCATTGTGATCAATGATCATTACAATCTACACAAAGACACCTGACCTACACACTTTCCTCCTTTCCTTCAGAAGAGACTCCTGCATCAGATACATCTGAGACCCAGCCTGAGGCTGAGGAGGGCACACCTGCTGCTGAGAAGCAGCAGGGCCCGCCGGTGGAGAGCGTCACGGACGAGGGCACCAGTGACAGCACCGCCCCATCCGAGAGCAGCACCGGACCCCCTGCAGACCCCCCTGCTTCAGCTGAGCCTGCCCCAGAGGAACGCCCAGCCAGCCAGCCCTCCCAATAACAGCTCTGTAGAAGGGCACACCCTCCAACCTGTAGACTAGGGTCATGTTTTGTGGGCACAGTGCTGCATATCAAAAACATTGAAATGTATAGAAGTGATTTCATGGGTAGAGATGTCCATAGTTTTGTACATTCTGTATGTTATTTGCGATGTCGTGCAACCCTGTGCCCATTTAAATATGACCCTGTGATGTTCTTCCACCATCTCCACACTCAGTTTGTGTGTTTTCTATTGATCTTATAGACCTTTGGATTCATACCACAAGCCAACCGTTCCTCTTTAGCTATTTGCGTTGATAGAACAGGGAAGGGCCTTGGCCTAATTTATTCCATACCCAATTGACAATGGTTTTTACATGCTATTTTTGTTGCCTATTTTTATCTAACTTTTAGTTAGTAATCAATATGGTGTGGACTGTTAGTGATCGATTAAATTCAGAATTCATATGAAATGGCCAGTCCTTGAATATCACCTATTATATCACAGCAAATGGATGATTTGTGAACTGTTTTACATGAGCTGTTTGCAACTGCACAGCTGTGTCAAACCCTGTTGCTGTGTTACACCACTAGAGAAATGGTCATGATGAACCTCAGATAAAACATCACACATTCAAATGGCTGTTTTTACTTGAATTTGAATGATTTTAGTATGCCTCTGCGATTTGCATCTTTTTTTGTACTGTCAAGCCTCTTGCCCAAATAAAAGTAATTTCTGTCTTTCTGACCAGTGGCTTATTTCAAATGGTTTATTGGCTTTCTATAGATGTAGGCCTACTGATTGCTTAGACTGCCTAGTCAATAATAACTCGGCATTGTAATTCTGATAAATCGAGAATGTATTATCAAACATTCCTTAATTATTTTACAATTATTTCAAATTGAAGAATAAAAAAAAGTCTGACTTTTGGACTACTACTGTGAGTAAAATCTCGTTGACCATTGGGGAATGTGGTTGCATGCCCACTTTTCTTGCCTCATCGCCTTCTCTACCATCCATGCGTCGTCACACCTATTGAAAAGAGCACGAGGGAGCACCAGACCGCCACAGTGTAGATATCAGGAATGATGAACAGCCGCGCGCTTTGCCTCTACATCGCGCTCCTCTACCCGATTCCCAAAACATTGACGGAATACTCAACCAATACTGATTCGGAATACGAGTTTGGGGATTACCGGGGCAAATGGTGCTTAGACGACCACGGATTTGTGTATAGCATCGGGGAGGTGTACTATCCCAGTCCATCTGCTTGTCCGTGCACCTGCACTGAAGACGGACCCGTGTGCATACGACCCAAGTGTCCTCGCATTCATCCTCGATGTACGCGGATTAAATACAAGTCCTGCTGTCCAGTGTGTGAGGCAGTTAGCAAAGTGTGTGTATATGGTGGCAAAATGTACAGAATATTCGAGGAATTCAGGGTGAGATATATTTTTGAAAGAAACATGACAAAATATGTTCCATCTACTTTAAGTGACTGTGTACATTATCCAAGGTTGGATCTTTGAATTTGTTTATTATACTCATGTCAAAGCAGTGTTTTTTGTGTGTCTAGCCTGATGGTGAAGACAGGTACATTGGTTATTGATTTATCCTCTATTGCATGAGAGATGTAGGCCTATTGTCAAGTGTAATCATAACTACTCTCCATCAACAAGGGGTCATGTGGGGGTCAGCAGTTGAGATGGCAATTGAAAACAGTATTCAGGTATTACATTGATGCATGCTTCATCGGTTTCTCAAGTATTATGCTTCCTTCCAAATGACAGGAGAACACAGAGTTTAACTTCAGAGAGAAAGAGAGTGTGGTAGAAAATATGTCTAAAGGTGTGTCTAACCTGCTGTTTCAGTTGTCCCGCTGTGAGAGATGTCGTTGCGAGCCCAACAGGGAGGTGTACTGTTCCATCTCTGACTGTCCTGCACCACACTGTGTCAACCCTACATATGAGCCCAACCACTGCTGTCCTGTCTGCTACACTGGTGAGTTCACTTCTACAAACACACAACTTTCCAAGACAATTAATGGTCTCTACCCTCAGAAACACAATTTCTTGCACACTAGTTTGCATGCTATAATGATAGGGTGGACATACACACACACACAGATGTGTTCTGTATAATTTGACCTGAACATACAACGCAAATATACAGAATCCATAAGCCTGGTCATACAGTTGAAGTCTGAGGTTTACATACACCTTAGCCAAATACATTTAAACTCAGTTTTTCACAATTCCTGACATTTAATCCTAGTAAGAATTCCCTGTGTTAGGTCAGTTAGGATCACCACTTTATTTTAAGACTGTGAAATGTCAGAATAATATAGAGAATTATTTATTTCAGCTTTTATTTAATCACATTCCCAATGGGTCAGAAGTTTATATACACTCAATTAGTATTTGGTAGCATTGCCTTTAAATTGTTTAGCTTGGGTCAAACGCTTCCCACAATAAGTTGGGTGAATTTTGGCCCATTCCTCCTGACAGAGCTGGTGTAACTGAGTCAGGTTTATAGACCTCCTTGCTCACACACACTTTTTCAGTTTCACCCACAAATTTTCTATAGGATTGAGGTCAGGGCTTTGTGATGGACACTCCAATACATTGACTTTGTTGTCCTTAAGCCATTTTGCCACAACTTTGGAAGTATGCTTGTGTAACAGTATAACTTTACGTCGTCCCCTCGCCCCGACACGGGCGCGAACCAGGGACCTTCTGCACACATCAGCAACTGACACCCACTAAGCGTCGTTACCCATCGCTCCACAAAAGCCGCGGCTCTTGCAGAGCAAGGGGCAACCCTACTTAAAGTCTCAGAGCAAGTGACGTAACTGATTGAAATGCTACTAGCGCGTACCCGCTAACTAGCTAGCCATTTCACATCCGTTACACTTGGGGTCAACTTAGTGTATGTAAACTTCTGACCCACTGGAATTGTGATACAGTGAATTATAAGTGAAATAATCTGTCTGTAACAATTGTTGGAAAAATTACTTGTGTCATGCACAAAGTAGATGTCCTAACCGACTTGCCAAAACCTTAGCATGATAACAAGAAATTTGTGGTGTGGTTGAAAAACAAGTTTTAATGACTCCAACCTAAGTGTATGTAAACTTCCGACTTCAACTGTATGCAACTCAAGCATTTCGCTGTACCTGCTATAACATCTGCTTAACTGTGTATGCGACCAATAAACATTGATTTGATGTCAACCATTAATAATTAGCTTTGACACAGCTGCAGCTCTTCTTATGTAATGTTTACGATGGCAGTAGTTGGCTGCTGCCCCCAGTTGGAGTCTAAAGTCATCAATATCTTCAATGTTTCTTTAATCACTGCTCCACTGCACTGGTACCAATCTGTACTGTGCGTTCAACATGATATGTACATCATATTTATATCAAGCTCAATTATTAGTTAGAGTCAAGCCAAGGAGTTTTGGAAATATTTCAAATATTTAGTCACTGATGTGTGATCCAACCATTCTTAGAACTAAACTATGGAATTCAGCATTGCACAGATTACATAACTGAATTTAGATACTGGATAAAGAGGGATGCAATGAAACAGCTCGATAGTGCTCTGTCCAACACAGTAATAGTCACTAGCCCCCAGCCTGGTGGGATAGTGGGGCATGGGGCTAGCCATCCAACAGCAGGCAGTAAAGGAACAGCTTGTGTGTGTGCTGTATATAGTTCAATCAGTAAATCAATCACATTTATTTATAAAGCCCTTTTTACATCAACAGTTATCACAAAGTGCTTATACAGAAACCCAGTCTAAAACCCCAAAGAGCAAGCAATGCAGATGTAGACTGAACACAAATATAAACACAACATGTAAAGTGTTGATTCCATGTTTCATGAGCTGAAATAAAATAAAAATATAGGACAAAACACACATCACAACAAGAAAGACACCACAACATTAAATAACACTACATAACACAACACAACACTACAATATCCAGCTACTTCGCAAACCCATTGAAGAGGAGTGGGACAACATTCCACAGGCCACAATCAACAGCCTGATCAACTTTATGCGAAGGAGATGTGTCGCGCTGCATGAGGCAGATGGTGGTCAGATACTGAATGGTTTTCTGATCCACTCTCCCACCTTCTTTTAGGTATCTGTGACCAACAGATGCATATCTGTATTCCCAGTCATGAAATTCGTAGATTAGGGCCCAATGAATTTATTTCAATTGACTGCTTTCCTTATATGTACTGTAACTCAGTAAAATCTTTGAAATTGTTCCATGTTGCGTTTATATATTTTTTCAGTATATATTGGCACCCTTCCACTTTTCTTAAATAATTCCCTTTTTCTTCTATAATAAATTGGAATTAAAAAAAAAACGTTTGGTCTCCACACATTGGATTTTCAACATTGAAGAAGCAATTTTATTTTTTGAAACTTAAGTTTACAATTTTAATTGAGAAAATGAAAACAAATGTCATGGACTCAATTATTAGCACCCATGAGCTTTTTATTATAATTGTGTTTTTTTTCACCTATATTTAACCTGGTAGGCCAGTTGAGAACAAGTTCTCATTTACAACTGCGACCTGGCCAAGATAAAGCAAAGCAGTGCTAGAAAAAATCTATATACAGTGTGTGCAAATGAGGTAAGATTAGGGAGGTAAGGCAATAAAATAGGCCTTAGTGGTGAAGTAATTACAATTTAGCAGTTAAACACTGGAGTGATAGATGTGCAGAAAATGAATGTGCAAGTAGAGATACTGGGGTGCAAAGGGGCAAAAATAAATAAATAACAGTATGGGGATGAGGTAGTTGGATGGGCTATTTACAGATGGGCTATGTATAGGTGCAGTGATCTGTGAGCTGCTCTGACAGCTGATGCTTAAAGGTAGTGAGGGAGATATGAGTCTCCAGCTTCAGTGATTTTTGCAATTCGTTCCAGTCATTGGCAGCAGAGAACTGGAAGTAAAGGCGGCCAAAGGAGGAATAGGCTTTGGAGGTGACCAGTGAAATATACCTGCTGGAGCGAGTGCTACGGGTGGGTGCTGCTATTGTGACCAGTGAGCTGAGATAAGGCAGGGCTTTACCTAGCAAAGACTTATAAATTAATTGGAGCCAGTGGGTTTGGCAACGAATATAAAGCGAGGGCCAGCCAACGAGAGCATGCAGGTCGCAGTGGTGGATAGTATATGGTGCTTTGGTGACAAAACGGATGGCACTGTGATAGACTGCATCCAATTTGCTGAGTAGAGTGTTGGAGGCTATTTTATAAATGACATCGCCAAAGTCAATAATCGGTAGGATAGTCAGTTTTACGAGGGTATGTTTGGCAGCATGAGTGAAGGATGCTTTGTTGCGAAATAGGAAGCCGATTCTAGATTTAATTTTGGATTGGAGATGCTTAATGTGAGTCTGGAAGGAGAGTTTACAGTCTAACCAGACACCTAGGTATTTGTAATTGTCCACATATTCTAAGTCAGAACCGTCCAGAGTAGTGATGCTGGACGGGCGGGCAGTGATCAGTTGAAGAGCATATATTTAGTTATACTTGCATTTAAGAGCAATTGGAGGCCACGGAAGGAGAGTTGTATGGCATTGAAGCTCGTCTGGAGGTTAGTTAACACAGTGTCCAAAGAAGGGCCAGAAGTATACAGAATGGTGTCGTCTGCGTAGAGGTGGATCAGAGAATCACCAGCAGCAAGAGCGACATCATTGATGTATACAGAGAAAAGAGTAGGCCCGAGAATTGAACCCTGTGGCACCCCCATAGAGACTGCCAGAGGTCCGGACAACAGGCCCTCCGATTTGACACACTGAACTCTGTCTGAGAAGTAGTTGGAGAACCAGGCGAGGCAGTCATTTTAGAAACCAAGGCTGTTGAGTCTGCCGATAAGAATTTGGTGATAGACAGAGTCGAAAGCCTTGGCCAGGTCAATGAATACGGCTGCACAGTATTGTCTTTTATCGATGGCGGTTATGATATCGTTTAGGACCTTGAGCGTGGCCAGCTCGGAAACCCGATTGCATAGCGGAGAAGGTACGGTGGGATTCTAAATGGTCGGTGATCTGTTTGTTAACTTGGCTTTCGAAGACCTTAGAAAGGCAGCTAATACTTGGTTGCACAGCCTTTGGCCAAGAGACAGTAACTGCTGACAAACGCTTCTTGAAGCCTTCAATTAGCTCTTTTCTACTGGAAGTTTGGCCCACTCTTCAGCTGCGAACTGCTCCAATTCTACAATGTTTGAGGGGTGCCTTCCACCAACTGCTGTTTTCAGATGTCACCATATGTTTTAGATGGAATCAGATCTGAACTCAATGCTGGCCACTCCAGAACAGTCTAGTGTTTCTTCTTGAATGATTCCTGGGTGCTTTTTGATGCGTGTTTGGGTTTGTTGTCCTGCTGGAAGACCTATAACCTTCGACAGAGACCCAGTTTTTGTACACTAGGTTGTAACATTGGACTGATAATCTGCAGATTTCATGATGCCTTGCACATGTTCAAGGCCCCCAGTACCAGAGGCAGCAAAGCAATCCCACAGCATTATTGAAACTCCCCCATGTTTGATTGTAGGAAGTGTCTCTTTGAATGCTTAATTTGGTCATCAGTAGTGCTGATTTGTATTGTATCGGTCCACATAACATTTTTCCCAGAATTTAGGGTTGTTTAAGTGGGTTTTTGCAAAGTTCAATAGGCGTTTCTTGTGTAGGGAATTATTTAAGAAAAGTGCAGGGGGCCAATTTATTTAGCCACAACTGTATGTCTGCCTTTATGGATGTGTAAGTAACTCTACAAAGTATAGCATATTGGTGCTGCAAATGACAGTAGGATGATTTTAATAAGACTACAGAAGTTTCTCATTGCAATGCTGATAAAAAGAGCACATTAAGTACACAGTTAACTGTCAAAAATGTATGCAATTCACATTTATGGTGACATCTGATATAATATCTATTTATTCTACATAATTTTTCTGCATCCTGCTTACAGGGCCCAATTGTTTTGTGGGCGACAGAGTGATCTCGGCAGGGGAGTGGGTAGAGATAGACAAGCAAACTGTGTGTTACTGCACCTACCGGGACGGCACCTGGCAGATGCACCCCCATGCCACCTGCGAGCAGCGCCCGCTGCCGGACCCCGATCTCAACCCCAGCCCCTCTGAGCCCCCCGAGGAAGACGAGACCAAGCAGATGGACAGGGACTTCCGCCCCAGGCTGGACTGGATCCCATGAGCAGGCAGGAGGGTGGGTGTGAGAGGGTAATGGTGCGCCAAGGGGAAACGGGGAGATGATGGGGCAGGTTGATTTCCGTGCCCTGCTGAGTGCAGTCTGCATAGGGCTTAGGGCCAGGGATGACCTACTACACCACATTATACAACCACAATAACATTACTAGCTAGTAGTGTTTGTGCAACATTATGTAAAACTTTGCACACAGGGACAATATATGGTGCACATTCAAGACAATACACAACTATAACATATAGTTTGTTGAAATTAATGGCTTAATTTTCCTTCACTTGCACTAGTCTGGTTTTGTCGTCAAAGGGCTGGTGTAAGTGGACACTTAATAGATGGTTGCAACATTCACCCTTTTATTAATCTCAGGTTTACACTAGTGCACATTAACGTTGCTCTGTATATTTCTCTTTGACTACTGTTGTTTCTTTAATAACTTAAAGATATCCATCTTAGAATTGTTCTAATGCTGAAATGGAAATGTTCCTTTTTCTGTATGTAAATTGACTTGTGGTTCTATGAAGTGTAGCTTTAATGGGCATATTTTCAAATAAACGCCAGGAACCGTATGTATCAAGCGTCTCAGATTTAAGCGACAATTTAGGATCAGTTTTGCCTTTAATAGATTACAATTAATATAAGATTACATGGATAAGGGGCCCTGACACCAGATCAACACTCCTACAGATGCTTGATACAGACCCAGTTGAATGACAATGTCCCATCCTTATACTTGTTTACATGCAGGCAAGCTCCTACACCAGGGGTAGGTAACCCTGTTCCTGGAGTGCCAGAATTACTGCAGGGTTTTGTTCCAACTAGGCACCAAATGACCAATTGATCAGTGATTACCTAAATTCAACACACCTGGTCTTCGAGGTCAGTTAAATCAAAAACATGAAGTGGCTGCGGCACTACAGGACCAGGATTGCCTACCCCACCCTACACTTTTCCCTGGACAAGGATTCTATCGGATCTCAGGGCTCTTGGCAAGGTTTCTTACATTTATTTGTCTTGCCTTCTAGGTTACCCACTTGGTCATTTTGTGAATATATATTTTTTTCTGGTACATGTACCCATCTCATTATTAAATACAATTTGTTTTTGTGTGGGCCTTCTTGTTCTATACTCTTAACAAGGTGGCCCATTCATCATATCCCTCAATGGAAACTTAATTTAGGCTCTTAGATGAGCAACCTCCTGCAAAATAGATTTGCATTTTAAGCCGTGAAGATAAATTCTCCATAAATAATTTACCTCTAATATCCATAATTTAGTCATCCATTAACATGGACAAGTTATCAAATACATCCTGACGTGAACCACAATTTACTGGCCCCTTCTGACAATTTTTGGGCTCCCGAATTGTACAGCAGTCTAAGAGACTGCATCTCAGTGCTAGACACGCCACTACAGACCCTGGTTCAATCACAGGCGGTATAACAACCATCCGTGACCGAGAGTCCCATAGGGCGGCGCAGTTTACCCAGTGTCGTTAGGGGAGGGTTTGGCCGGGGTAGGCAGTCAATGTAAAATATCAATTTGTTCTTAACTGACTTACCTAGATAAATAAAAGGTAAAAAAAAGAAAAGCGGCGTCAATATTGTTGAATGTGCTCCTGTTCTTATACCCAGTGAGACTAAACAGATGTATACAGTAGATACGGTGTAGTTTGACACTGCCTTGGGATCTTGCAAACAGGACACGTACTTTACAACGGTTTTTATTGAAAACAACAAGCCAGGGTCAAGGATCACGCTATGCTGCCAGCATTTGAAGCAATCCTGGGCCACAGGTCTGCACATTCCTTGGCCACCGGACCTGTGATGGCCGAACCTGTGACACAGAAGACAAAAATTAGATAAAATAGTGGACAAGATGCCTTTGGCCTTGCATCAGAGCAGTAACATTTCACTCTTTGCAGACCTGCCACTTACTATGTGAACAAAAACATAGTTATGGAGCGCATGCATCCACAAGAAAACTACAGACTCAATTTGACTGTATCGTCTTGATTTGAACATCCACACTTTACTTTGGTTGCTGACGAACAACTCACTACCGTTTCAAGGTCAATTCCTATGTTACCTAGAAAATCACCCCACTTGGCATTGTAATATCAAAATATGACATGTAGCAGTGAGATTCTCTACCCATCTCCCCATGTGAACTTGAAAGGAATGGACAGGTGTGCATACCAATCTAATGTTTTTAACTTCTTATGGCTGCAAGGCAAAGTGTTGAGTAGCCAGTGAAATCGTGCCCATTTCAAACGGCCTCCTACTCAAATCTTGCTCGTACAATATGAATATTATTATTCTTTTTGGATAGAAAACACTTTCTAGTTTCTAAAAGAGTTGGAATTATTTCTCTGAGTGAAACAGAAGTCCTTCTGCAGCACTTTTCCTGACCAGGAAGTGAAATGTCAGAAATCGATGCTCTTTTCAACTTGATGCCTATACATGGTCTTAACACTTAGGAGTCTGCTGACACTCTATACGCCTTCCTATTGGTGTAAAGAGGATGTCAGAGAAGATTGTTTTTGCTCCTCTTGGTCTGTGGTGGGAAAAAAACTATTTCTTTGACGTGACCGCCCACTTCCGGTACTCTGAAGGAAGTGGGATTGACTTCTGTTTTGCCTTGGTAACGAACGGCTAACGTCTCCGGCTCTAATTTTTTTTGATACATGTGACCATATCATCGTAATGTATGTTTTTTCAATATAGTTTAATCAGATTATTGAAACTTTATTAGGGAGTTTTGCCGTGTTCCGTCCTCTGACTGTGTTTACGTTGGAGAAATGTATGCCACTCGGCTAGTGCCAATGCTAATTGAAGAGGGACATTTGCCATTCTGAATCGAAACAACGACTCATCTGGACAGAGGACACGTTCTTCAACATTCTGATGAAAGATCAGCAAAAGTAAGACCCATTTTATGATGTTATTTCATATATCTGTCGTGCATGTGAACTGGCCGTGGGCGCCCAATTATTTCTGTCTATTGTAGCTACGCTAATATAGCGATACATTTTGTTTGCGCTGTAAAACATTTAATAAATCGGAAATATTCTTTGGAATCACAAGATGCCTGTCTTTCAATTGCTGCAGACTATGTATTTTTCACAAATGTTTTATGATGAGTAATTAGCTATTTGACCTTGGTGTCTGTAAATATTATGGCTGCTTTCGGTGCAATTTCGGATTGTAGCTGAAATGTAAACTATGGTTTATACATGAAATATGCAAATTTTTCTAACAAAACATATGCTATACAATAAATATGTTATCAGACTGTCATCTGATGAATTTGTTTCTTGGTTAGTGGCTATTTATATCTTTATTTGGTCGAATTTGTGATAGCACCTGATGGAGTAAGAAACTGATGGAGTTAGAAAAAGTTGTGTCTTTTGCTAACGTGGTTAGCTAATAGATTTACATATTTTGTCTTCCCTGTAAAACATTTTAAAAATCGGACATGTTGGCTTGATTCACAAGATGTGCACCTTTCATCTGGTGTCTTGGACTTGTTAATGTGTGAAAGTTAAATATATATAAAAAAAAAAAATAGATTTTGAATTTCGCGCCCTGCACTTTGAGCTGGATGTTGTCATAAGTGTACCGTGTCGGGCTGCCCCCGTAAAAGGTTAAATCAATGACTGAGTGAGGACGTACACTTACAGGAGAAAGGTAGTGAATCACACTGCCTCCATTATTTCACTATATCTAAATGTATTCAAAGGATGACCACTATCCAGTGAACAAATGTTTCATCACTGATTGAGATTGGTCAGCCAAAATGAGACTGCCATCTCACCCACAGTGATGATCTTACTATACCCTTCTTCGACAACTCACTGAGCTACTGACCAGACAAAGCAAGTGCTTTATGAAGGGGTGTCATTTATATTTAGCAACAGAATATTAGAAAATAAAATGTACTACTCAAAATCCACATCCAGAATTTGAGAAGCACTCAAAGCCCAGCCAAACATTCGTATGAAGAACCTTCATGACCTGGGATGGGGGACCAAAGACACAAAATCCCAACTCACCTTTCATTTCTCCTTTGACATTCACTATGACCCCCGCATTGTCTTCAAAATAGAGAAACACGCCATCCTTTCGCCGATACGACTTCCGCTGCCGTATCACAACCGCAGGATGCACTGTGGGAAAGAGGAAGACAATCAGAATCCAGCAACCTGACATAACTCACATCGCTACACTGTTGATTTTCACCATTCAGTTAAACGATTGGTCTGGGACTACTACTGTACTGTGGTGAAAACTACAAGTCATTTTAAAGACCAATCAAATTACTATGCCAACCACCATTAGCAAACCACCATAATATTTTGATTAGCTAGTCCCAGTTCATCCTATTCTAGTAATTGAATACATAATGCAGAACACTCACCCTTTTTTCTGAGTTCTGGTTTGCCTTTCTTGACAGTGGCCATGACCATGTCACCCACACCAGCAGCAGGCAGACGGTTCAGACGTCCCTTGATGCCCTTGACAGAGATGATGTACAGGTTCTTGGCACCTGGTGAGAAAGGGGGAAGATGGTTCCACTGCCCAGGCTTGGTTCAAGGTACAGATCCTTGTAGGCCATTTCAAGACAAGGTTGAAATACATGACATGTTCCATCACTGATTGAGACTGCTCAGCCAAAATGAGACTGCAATCTCACCCACAGTGATGATCTTTCTATTCCCTTTCTCGACAACTCGCCGAGCTATTGACCAGACAAAGCAAGTGCTTTTTGAAGGGATAAAAATATTCGAACAGATCTGAATGTAACATACCTGTGTTGTCAGCGCAGTTTATGACGGCGCCCACTGGAAGACCCAGCGAGATGCGAAACTTCGCCCCAGATGACCCACCACGTCCTTAAGAGAAGAGATTCCATTGAAGTAAACTTTGCATGGTGCAGAGACTGAAAGCACACTACTTAAATCAAGCAAATATTATCCAAGTTGTTCCATCACGGATTGAGATTGTTCAGTATAGGTGACTGCCATCTCACCCACCAGTGATGATTACTATACCCTTTTTCGACAACTCACCCAGCTACTGACCAGACAAAGCAAGTGCTTTTTGAAAGGGGTTCAACTTCACATTTTGTAATTTTCTTTTCAGATTTAAACTACTGCCAAGAACATGCAGCCACAGCACTGTGGGAGGCATGGTAAAGTCACCATACAACCAACCCATAAGGCCTCAAGATTAGAAGTGACTTAACACTGGCTAACATTACTGCTTGCACTACAAAAAGGCAGTCCATGTTGACAGTTCTACACCTTGTCTAATGCACCCAACTAGGGTAGCTTGCAAAGTAATTGGCCAGCTAGTTGTGAGTAGACTGCTGTAAGGTGATAGCTAGCTAGTTAGCAATTACTTGCATGGCCTGGGAAAAGAGTTGGAGGAAACTAGCTAGTTGGCAAGGAAAATAACGTTCAATCACAGATGAAATCAGTGCCTTTGGTTGAATGTTTTGGGGGAAGAGTCTCCCTTTTTAAAAGTTAAAACAATACACCGTGGCCCAACTTGGCTAGCCGGGGAAATCATTGCTTACTCTGCACACGTAGCTACAGTAGCTAGTCAGCCTAGGGCTTCAGCGGTGTCCATGATTTGCAGTCATGCCTTGCTTTTAGTCAGAGACGCTATGCTACCACGCACTGACTATAACACTCTCAAATAAGTAGTTCACCTGCCACTCATTTGTTGGACATTGTACTGGAATGGCAACTGTGCTTATACGTGAGACGGATTAACGTTAGAACATACGCTCACCAATTCATGTATTTTAGCTAACACGCCAAAAGCTAATCAGCTAAATGACAGCAAACATGGCTTCCGTAACAAGCGCCTAAAATCATCCCTCTGAATAATGCTCAGTACTTTACATTTTCAAGCCAATATGAATGACAATTATTCATAAAACGTCCATTATCCAAATAACATTCTGCTCCTATGTTAGACATTCTTCAAACGGGTAGATGAATGTGGATTTTTCTTAGCAAGTCTCTTACCTCTCTTAGACATTGCTGCAAAAGGGAAAGAGGAAGACGGAAAAAGGAATCATGGGATATAAAGTTCCGCAGACATACCAGATATTTCACGTCCGGTAGATTAAGCCTATATCGCCCTCTGGTGTTGGCTACAACAGCCTACAGGTGGCGGTCATAAACAACTACCAGAGCGCCTCTGCTTTCAAAATAAAAACAAAGTAAAAATTGTGCAACTTCATGTGCAATTATTTACTAATTGTCCAGTCATGAATGGCAGGGGTCACACGTGGAACATTGAAGACAGTAAAGAAAAAATTAGGTGAGTGAAGAACAATTGTGTGTATAAACCCTTGGTGACTGACAGGGGATACTGTATTGAAGCCCCCTTGATACTCCTCAATTGTAAAAAATAATATTTTTGGGAGCTATATAAAAGCATTTGTTGATGTCTACATTAGTTTTTGACATTTTACAGACACATATTACAGACACCTTAATGCATACTTTTACATTACATTTAAGTGATCTAAACATAAAAAATATATATAAAAACATTTTACTTGAAAACATGTAAATACTTAAATAAATGCAATTTTGTCCTTGAAACATTTAATTGAAATACTGTAGAATTCCATTAATTCCTGGAGTACTGCGCCTACTAGTGAGTGCCAATATAGCTTCAAGGAACTCAATGGCCAATACATAGAATTAGCAATCCATGGTTTATATACACTATATACTGCTCTGGAAAAAATTAAGAGACCACTGCAAAATTAGCAGTTTCTCTGGTTTTACTATTGATAGGTATGTGTTTGGGTAAAATTAACATTTTTGTTTTATTCTATAAACTACTGACAACATTTCTCCCAAATTCCAAATAAAAATTATGTAATTTAGAGCATTTATTTGCAGAAACTGACAACTGGTCAAAATAACAAAAAAGATGCCGTGTTGTCAGACCTTGAATAATGCATGTTTATTCAGCGCATATGACAAATACAATTCGATTTGATTGGACTCTGGAACAGTCGAAACGCGTTCTCTGGAGTGATGAATCATGCTTCACCATCTGGCAGTCCAACGGACGAATATGGGTTTAGCGGATGCCAGGAGAATGCTAACTGCCCGAATGCATAGTGCCAACTGTAAAGTTTGGTGGAGGAGAAATAATGGTCTGAGGCTGTTCCAGTCAAGGGAAATCTAAACACTACAGCATACAATTGACATTTACATGATTCTGTGCTTCCAACTTTGTGGCAACAGTTTGGGGAAGGCCCTTTCCTGTTTCATTATGACAATGCCCCCGTGCACAAAGCGAGGTCCATACAGAAATGTTTTGTCGAGTTCAGTGTGGAAGAATTTGACTGGCCTGCACAGAGCCCTGACCTCAACCCCATTGAACACCTTTGGGATGAATTGGAACGCTGACTGTGAGCCAGGCCTAATCACCCAACATCAGTGCCCAACCTCACTAATGCTCTTGTGCCTGAATGGAAGCAAGTCCCTGCAGAAATGTTCCAACATATAAGTGAAAGCCTTCTCAGAAAAGTGGAGGCTGTAATAGCAGCAAAGGTACCAAATCCATATTAATGCCCATGATTTTTGAAAGAGATGTGTTGACAAGCAGGTGTACACATACTTTTAGTCATGTAGTGTACATCATTGGTGAAGACAGATGGGAAGAGGCGAAGCTTATCTTTGTTGAGAACAAAATTCAAGAGAACAGAACTAGACATAAGGCGCACAATTCATTAGACACTTGCGATCAAAAAGTATATTATGAGAAAAAGCGATATTGCCTGCTTGTCTTTGAAGTCATTTCATGCAAGTATTTTATCTTTGTGATAGGGATGATAATTATAGCAGGTGTTGATAGGAAGAATAAGGATGTGGTCTGGGTGAGAGGGGGAAAAGGATAATGGAGTTGGAGGAATAGTCTAACAGTAGGAAAGGAGTGAGGCTGGGGAAGATAGGATGTGTGGAGGGAGACATGGAGGGAGTGGATGATGTTACCTAAGGAGGGAGGTTTTGGCTAGGGTGAAATAGTGATTCCTCACGAAACCCAGAGAAACCAATATTTTGGTGATTTTTTGAGTTGAGAACAAGTTCTCATTTACAACTGCGACCTGGCCAGAAAGAATAAATAATAATAATAGTTAATTAATAATAATAATTACAGAAAGAGTAAATACATAGTTGCTAACATACAACAATATTCTGCTTTTACTTAACTAGCTACAAGACTAATGCTTAGCAAGGCATAGAGGAGTTTACAGGGATGATATTGTTGCAGTTTTTAGAGGAAGCTTGTTTGCTTGATACATTTGTTACTGTTTCGTTCACCTACGTCATCATGGACCACTTTCATGCGATGACAAATACGGCCACTAGAGAGCGCCAATGCTTTCTTCAATAATAAATAAAAACGTAATGATAGCGGTTCTATGGCGGTTCCAATGGAGCCCTTATGGGTGTGAGTCGTTGGTTGGTATGAATTAATTTCACCCCTGGAAACTACATTTATAATTTTTTAGCTCCATGGTCCATCTGCAAGGTTTCTATTTTTGATGGGCATCTCAGTCATCAAGCCAGAGTTGCTAACTGTGTGTGTATAGTCTCTTGTCCATTAGTCATGTGCCTTACTACACTGCCTAGTCTGATGTCACACAACCATAGCTGCTGGAATTCGTTTGGGACTATTAAAGGCCAGAGTGAGTGCACTACTTTTGTGAAATAATCTATTTTTCTAAAATAAAAACATATTATATATGTACATATTTTTTTTTTAATTGCCCCTACTTCCCCCAGCTATGCACACAATGCAAACTCAGTCAGATGATGCAGAATCATTTTTGACATGATTTTTGCTGCCTCCCACAGGAAAAATAACTAAGTTGGCTACATTATATGTTCACTTATAACCCAAATCACTTTATTTGGCTCACACACTAAATTAATGTTTCCCCCAGGATAAAATAGGGCATTTAAAAGGGCGTTTCTGTTTTGGCAACTGACACAGAATTGAATTATTATTAACTTATCATTAAAGAACTTATTGGATAGACATAATCTGTTGTTTAATGCTTTTTAGCCCTCACTCTACAACTTCATAAAGACAACTAACTCCCTTTTGTCTACATCCTAAAATCATTTTGACCAAATCAACCTTGCCATTTTTCAATCATTTAAATGCTGTTGTCGAATAATAGCTCATTGCAGCCAGTCATATGGCTTCCTCTATCTATTCATCAGAATCTTTCAAAGACCTGTGAATGAGAGACTAGCTGCCCTCATAATGCCCACACATAGACCCCAACCTAGTGCTCTCTCTCTCTCTCTCTCTCTCTCTCTCTCTCTCTCTCTCTCTCTCTCTCTCTCTCTCTCTCTCTCTCTCTCTCTCTCTCTCTCTCTCTCTCAATTAAATTACATTTCAATTCAATTTAAGGGCTTTATTGGTATGGGACACATATGTCAACATTGCCAAAGCAAGTGAAGTAGATAATAAACAAAAATGAAATAAACAATACAAATTAACAGTAAACCTTACACTCACAGAAGTTCCAAAAGAATAAAGAAATTTCAAATGTTATATTATGTCTATATACAGTGTGTAACAATGTGCAAATAGTTAAAGTGCAAAAGGGAAAATAAATAAACATAAATATGGGTTGTATTTACAATGGTGTTTGTTCTCTCTCTCTCTCTGTCTCACTCTTTCTTCCTGTCGCTCTGCCTCTCACTTCTCTGAAGCGGGGATGTGCGCGCTAGAACAGGAAATGAATGCAGACAGAAGAAGCAGGCAAGCTGCGACCGGCACACACGCAAAGAGCACTCTCCCTCCCTCCCTCACACACATACACACACACACACACACACACATACACACATTCTCTCTCTCACACACACACTGCCCAGAGCTCCTCCAACCAGAGCTGGAACATTTTAGCCCCAGGTGAAAAGACAGAAAGCGGAGGAGGGGAGTGGAGGCCGGCCAGAGGAAGAAGAAGGAGAGGGCAGGGGGGGATCAGTGAGAAGAAAAGAGTGAAAGACAGAACAGAGCAACCTGTTAGTGAGATCTGGGACTCTGCTGAAGAAACCTTGGGAGCTGGGAACACAGGCTATAGGATGGTTTTGCTGTCCTCTTGTTCCAGGTACATTTTCTGCAAAAATCTTTTAATAGACTTATTTATGTGGTGATTGTTGTACCTTATCACACCTTGTTACTCAGAAGTGTATGTTTTTTTTGTTTTTTTGTTGCCATGGCAGAAATGTTGTTTGAGGGTTCTGTTGGGAAGTGGGACCTTTTTTTAACAAGCCAGGGGCGAGGGCTCTTATTCAAATGTATGAAAACAACACATGTTTAACGCTAGATGCCCAGTGTGGGACTGCTGTTTGGCTGTTGTTGTCTGTGTTTGACCAATCACATACTTAGTGAAAGGGTGAAAGTTCACCATGGATGTTGTTGTGATTCTGTCACATGCCAATCACTCAGGAAAATTACGATTGTGTCACATGTTGATCTCTGAGAATGATCTTGTGGTGTTTGGTCAACACCCCAGTGGTCATGATTCATATACATATCTAAACCTTCACCTTCAGGTTAAATCTTTCATCGCTTTCTGTGGCTAATCTCAGCATTTGATTTTATGACAGCCATAAATTCAGAGATAGTATGGGTGTCCCTTTATATTCCTCTCTTTCTCTGTTTTGAGTGTGTTGTTGAGTGCGTTGTTGGGTGTGTTTACAGGACAGGAACATATTGAGTGTATGTGTCCCTGGAGCGCTCACACTACATTCCTGCCCCTGCCTGGTTGGGGTGGGTGTGGATGGAAAGAGGGTAGTGCCGCGGGCTCGGTTATACACATATAGGTGTAGGATCTTAATTAGATCCCTTTTTTTGTTGCTGAGAGTGTTCCTGCACCACAGGAAATGAAGATGAGCTTTACATACATTCACTGAAAACACACACTCTCACATAAGGTTGTTTTAACAGTATTAGACTTTTCATGTAGCCTACTTTTGGCCAGCTAATACCATAACCACCGATCAAGCAACATTATGGACTTAACTTTCAAGTCCTGTTGCTACAGGATTAATTTGCTGCGACAATATAGATCCTACATCTGTACAGGACACATTCCAGCAAGTCCACCCTCCCTCCTATTGAGACACTTCTGTGTCCCACAAACCAACATCACCTTGTTCAGGTGTTTTGGTTCATTTTTGAATGGCAGAAATGAACCATTGGTTCATATTGGTTATGTGACTACTTTTCTTTATTTAACTAGGCAAGTCAGTTAAGAACAAATTCTTATTTACAATGACAGCCTAGGAACAGTGGGTTAACTGCCTTGTTCAGGGGCAGAACAACAATTTGTTTTACCTTGTCAGCTCAGGGATTCGATCTAGCAACCATTCGGTTACTGGCCCAACGCTCTACCCACTCAGCTACCCATTTAATGTGGTTGCATTAACCACCATCACTGCTTTTCTCTTGAATCTTTCAAGCTCTAAGATTATGCGCCATTGTTCTGCCTTGAGCTCTGCATAGCCTTATTTGAAAGGTTAACAAAATTAGAGAATAGAGAGCAGTGCTAAATTTGGAACAAGGTTTAGTGTCGAGGCCTGGGAGTGTGGAGCGCCACAGTTCAGAGGTGTCCCATATTTGCAGGGGTAAGCTAAGCAGTGCAGCCTTACTCTTTTCCATCCTAGACATCCGGCCAGGAACCAGAGACACTGAGCGAGGTCAAAGGGAGCCCAACCAGAGGAAAAAGAGAGGTTTCCGTATTTAAACACAGGCTGAATGGGATCTGCCTCCTCCAATTGTTCTCCCTTTTCATCAGCCTTTTCGAGTTGGAGGGTGTTCCTCAACAGCGTAGATACCAACCCAGCAAGGATGTTCGTTGAGTGTTAGATACTGTATTTGTTATTTTGAGCCAATGTTAAGACATTAATGCTACAACAGACACTTTCTGAACACAAAAAGTCTACAATCACACTTGATAAAGTTATGAAAACATTGTGCATTGTAAGAAATAAATGCATGTGTGTGATTGAAATGGTACAGTGAAAGGCAAGAACAATGTACAGAATCTGTTCTGAAAACATTTTATAAACATTTTGGGAACGTTTTGAGACCCAGAAAAAGTTTGCTGGGACAGGCACTCTTTTCTGACTTGCACTGACATGATGAATCACTGCATTGAGCATATCGATCATTCTTCTCCCTTTCTGTTCTTTCCCAGAGGGAGGGAGTCACTGAAATGTTATCAAGTCGTCAAACAGATTACTTTTCTTTACTAGAAGCGCCCTAGTTCAATCCTATGAAACTCTGCATTTTCACAAAGCCCTATTTGTTATGTCATGTTACGAGATATGGATACATGAGCAGTGAGCTTGGCACTGAGAGTTTGTGTGGCTTTATCTCTGGAGCCGGGCTAGGCGCTCCCTTCTTGGGTTTCTGTTCCTTTGGTAAACCACAGGATTGCCATTCCGTTGGGCCAACTCCCTCCCTCTGTTCAGTGTAGAAGCAGTGGTTGGGCTGTTCCACTCTCTCCGTCTCCACCCTCTGCTCTCTCAGGCTGTGGTGGTTCTGACCTCTGCAGAGGACCCACTCTGCTATTCGGGCATGCTGGAGCAGGTTGTCAGTGATATAGGGAGGATGGCTCGGCTGCTACAGATGTAGGTCTGACTCTGAACAGATAATCCACAAAACATCCCCAAGGCCTAAAAATGACTATGGAATGGTGTAGGTTATTCCATTGAAATGCACTGCCTTGCACTGGAGTTCCATCTAATATGTCATCCAGTCTGTTAACCAGTTTTGTTGTTAGGTTGGAGTGAATGATGGGAGTGGCTTCCAGGTTCCATGCAGAGGTGAAGCTGGAAGGGGCCAGTGTTTACAGTGTAAACAAAGTAGAGAGGGATAAAGGGAATAGCTGGCCAATGATTTTTTTCTCTTTTCCCCTTCTCTATCTTTCTCCTCTCTCTCTTGATCTCTAAACCCTCTTTCTCTCATTTTCTCTTTCTCTAAATTCTCTCTCATCTCTCTTTCATCCCACTGCAGCGAGACACAGAAAGGATATATCACATGACTAGTCCTGCCTTGTCCCCTCTCCCTCCCCAGAGTTATTTTTGATTGTCAGTCCTTCGTCACTGGTTAATTACCTGAGCAGTGAGCACATCTGATCACGTAGCAGAATCAGGTTAGACCAGAAATACAAGCCAGACACATTGTAGCATTGGCAGACGTGCTCCGTGGGCTGTTCTACTGGTCTATGGGAATTGCTCAAGCTGCACTGTTTTATTCTAAGAGAATATTGGTGCATAAGACAAATCTATTGAGAGGAGACACCTGTACAAGAACATGCTGTATGCTATGTATTGTTAAAATACACTGTCACTGTGTTTGACTACTGGTATTTGGGCCTGCACACAATGGCAAGCAGTATGCAGAGTATCAGTCATTAGTAATAATGAAGAAAGCCGTTCAATCTACCTGCAATTGAGAATACTGATATAAAAACATAGAACAAGCATACAAATGCAATGTATTTTAATTTTCAGTGTTGAAATAGGCAAAAACCACCCTTTCCCTTAGGTTAAATAGAGTTGTGTTTCCTTGAGTGGTAGACAGTGTGTGGTTTAGCGCTGTGGTATGAGATAAGAGAGACATATATGTGTGTGGGTGTGTGTCTGTGTGATATTCTCAAAATGTGAGAGAAAGAGGGTTCACTTGGTTTCTATGACAACATGTTTTGACTGGTCTAAATTGGCATTGAGGAGAGAGGTCAACTTGTTCTCACTTTAACACATCACGGTAAGCTACTCTTAAACAAGACCAAAACAGGCTATGATGTCAAAATGGATATGCAATTTTTCTATTGTGTGTGAGGTCTGTTTATGCACATGTGTGGGCGTGCATTGTATGTGCATGCATGTGACCTTTCAGCTGATCTAAGGTCAGTTTTGACCCCTAAGGATTACAGTTAGTACAAGGGTATTAGTGTAGGGTATGCTGCTCCCAGATCTGTGATGAGGAACGATTTCCATCGCAAGCACATCCTGTTTCATGATGTCTGGCCCGCCACGGATTGGTCGGTGTTATGATATATTTTGTCATGTTGCTGAGAACGACACTACTTTTTCCTGCTTCTCTCTTTGTGTACGCCCCATCCCAGCCAGCCCAAAGAGAGGATGGAACTACCACTAAACTGTCACACTCGCAAATCAAGCAATGCAGATATTCATTAAAATCCTGAAAATAAGGGTTAGCCAAATGATTGACTGGGACAAACAAACACGCAGAGGAGAGGCGAGACAGAAGGTATTTATAGGATGTTTAAAGCTTAGGAAAGGCTTCCGGTGCTGTGATTTTTCACCAGTCAGGGAAAATCTGTAATATTTACAATGACCATGAAAAACACCATGAAAATATCATACCTCTACCAAATTACATTATACTCTACCAAACTAGTTAGTCAGTGCAACAAGAGGTGACTACGCTTGTGTGATGAGTAACCTTGCCAGAGACCTGAATACTTGCATTGGCTCCCCAAGAAAATACCTAGGGTTTAGCTTAACAGGCTAACACAATCTGGTGACATGCATAGTCAGAAAAATCATTTAGGAAAGCTAAAAGGGAACATATGACATGTTCTGCTTTTTTCATGACATAACACTTGTCCATTTTAGGGCTTGAAACAGTACATTTTAAGCCCTAAAATGGACATGCATATCAACCAAATCAAATTCATTCCAATCAACTTCCTGAAAGGACTTATATGAAACTTCTAAATGGAGAACAGCATTATCATGACATGTCATTTCCACATTTGCTGGATTGACAGATGTCCAGATGTGTCACAAGCAGTGATCTATGTGCTGTCATGATATAGAGCTATAGGGGGTTGACTATTATATCTACTGGTAGTGTATGTGTGACCACTTGGCAGCTGGGTAATCTTTGAAGTTAAACAGTATCTGTTGACAATGGGCGTGGGTCGTGGCCATCGAGAGATCTGCCGTGTTTGCTGAACACATATTTTGTAGTGTTAGTGCTTCAACTGGAATGACCTAATGTACACATTCCCATGTACATATATACTTATATACTACCATTTGATAGTGACAAGATCATGTGTACTGCAATATGTATATGTATATTTAAAAACATGAAGATGTACAGTTGAAGTCGGATGTTTACATACACTTAGGTTGGAGTCATTAAAACTAGTTTTTCACCCACTCCACAAATTTCGTGTTAACAAACTATAGTTTTGGCAAGTCGGTTAGGACATCTACTTTGTGCATGACACAAGTCATTTTTCCAACAATTGTTTACAGACAGATTATTTCCCTTATAATTCACTCTATCACAATTCCAGTGGGTCAGAAGTTTACATACACTAAGTTGACTGTGCCTTTAAACAGCTTGGAAAATTATGTCATGGCTTTAGAAACTTCTGATAGGCAAATCGACACATAATTTGAGTCAGTTGGAGGTGTACCTGTGGATGTATTTCATGGCCTACCTTCAAACTCAGGGCCTCTTTGCTTGACATCATGGGAAATCAAAATAAATCAGCCAAAAATTGTAGACCTTCACAAGTCTGGTTCATCCTTGGGAGAAATTTCCAAACGCCTGAAGGTACCACGTTCATCTGTACAAACAAAGGTACGCAGGTATAAACACTACGAGACCACGCAGCCATCATTCCGCTCAGGAAGGAGACGCGTTTTGTCTCCTAGAGATGAACGTACTTTGGTGCGAAAAGTGCAAATCAATCCCAAAACAACAGCAAAGGACCTTGTGACGATGCTGGCGGAAACAGGTACAAAAGTGTCTATATTCACAGTAAAACGAGTGCTATATCAACATAACCTGAAAGGCCGCTCAGCAAGGAAGAAGCCACTGTTCCAAAACTGCCATAAAAAAAGCTAGACTACAGTTTGCAACTGCACATGGGGACAAATATCGTACTTTTTGGAGAAATGTCCTCTGGTCTGATGAAACAAAAATAGAACTGTTTGGCCATAATGACCATCGTTATGTTTGGAGGAAAAAGGGGGAGGCTTGCAAGCTGAAGAACATCCCAACAGTGAAGCACGGGGGTGGCTGCATCATGTTGTGGGGGTGCTTTGCTGCAAGAGGGACTGGTGCACTTCACCAAATAGATGGCATCATGAGGCGGGAAAATTATGTGGATATATTGAAGCAACATCTCAAGACATCAGTCAGGAAGTTAAAGCTTGGTCGCATATGGGTCTTCCAAATGGACAATGACCCCAAGAATACTTCCAAAGCCGTGGCAAAATGGCTTAAGGACAAGAAAGTCAAGATATTGGAGTGGCCATCACAAAGCCCTGACCTCAATCCAATAGAATATTTGTGGGCAGAACTGAAAAAGCGTGTGCGAGCAAGGAGGCATGCAAACCTGACTCAGTTACACCAGCTCTGTCAGGAGGAATGGGCCAAAATTCCCCCAACTTATTGTGGGTAGCTTGTGGAAGGCTACCCAAAACGTTTGACCCAAGATAAACAATTTAAAGGCAATGCTACCAAATACTAATTGAGTGTATGTAAACTTCTGATCCACTGGGAATGTGATGAAAGCAATAAAAGCTCAAATAAATCATTCTCTCTACTATTATTCTGACATTTCACATTCTTAAAATAAAGTGGTGATCCTAACTGACCTAAGACAGGGAATTTTTTACTAGGATTAAATGTCAGGAGTTGTGAAAAATTGAGTTTAAATGTTTTTGGCTAAGGTGTATGTCAACTTTCGACTTCAACTGTATATGTACAGAACATACTGTATATTTACAAGAACAGTAAGGTAATGCAATACCTTTGAAAAGTATGAGTAATGTAACAATTTTTATATTTTTTTGTTCCCTTTAGGAGGGCTGTAGTGGAGCCTTGACCGTCCTTGGGGAAAGGGAGGGGGTGGGTGGCCACATCAGACACTGCCACGGCCACCACGCTGCCACAATGTCCTCCTTGGTGTGCAACATGGGGCTGGTGCTGGTAGAGTTTGAGTACGAGTACACGGGCCGCGACGGGGGCCTGGTGTCCATCAAGCCCAACGAACGATACATCCTGCTGGCCAAGACCAACGACCACTGGTGGCACGTGAGGAAGAACGAGCAAGCAAGGCCCTTCTATATACCTGCTAAATACGTCAAGGAGCTCCCCACAGAGTTCCCATCCCCGCTGGACTTTGCTGACCCACCCAGTCCCGATTTGGTCCCGGTTCCTGCGCCGGTGCCAGTGCCAGTCCCAAAGCACTCCGTACCAGACCGGGCAGAAACGAGGGCAGGAGATGAGGTGACTATCCGTCTCCGCTCCCCGAAGAGACATCAGAAGACTGAGCACCGCATGTCCACATTTGGCGTACCCTTAGAATTCCACGACCCGTCTCCCGGGGCATTGAAGCGCAGCGGACTGAACGACTCTCTGCCGGGCCTTCACTCCAACGTTGCCCTTGAGGTTCCCTTAACAGTGCCCTCGCCTCAAGCCAACAGTAGTGCCAAACACAAGAAGCAATTAAGCCTGAGTTCCGGTGTGCTCTTCGGCTACTCCCTGTCGGTGGAGGAGCCTCTCTCCCTGAACCCCCGAGCCCCCAGCTTCAGCCCAGCTGACCCCCTCCAACGGCCCTCCCAGGCCGTCCCAGTGGAGAGGCCCATCATTCCTGATGCCGAGGTCACCGGTGACGGGATTCCCCATCAGGAACCTCTGAAAGAGCCGGAATGTCCTCTGGAGCTGGAGGAGGGAGAAAATGAGAAATCTAGTGTGGAGGCTGAGGATGAATCAAAGGAGGACTCTGAGAATATTTATGAATCCATATTGGACCTGAAGCTGGATGAGTCCCCTATAATAGTGGAGAAGGCCCCGACAGTGAGTCCCCCTGCTGTGGCTGAACCTACACCTGTTATCGCTCCCACTTCTCCATCTCCAACACAGACACAGGTAAAAGTATTATCTGTAAAGTGTTTGTAAGTAGTGACCCTGCAGTGCGACTTGCCTATTTGATCGCATTGGGGCCACAGTCTTTCCCTCATGCTATGTATGTGCCTATGAAGGGATGACTGTTGATTAAAGGTGAAGCACTTCATTACATGGGGCCTTTATGGGGCCTTTTACAGTTAATAGAGTAATAGTATCCCATGAAGTTTAATATCTGGGAGGCCCTTCCATAGGAAGTGGCTAGCTATTATATGATACATGTTGGATTAGTCTGTATGGTAAAATGCAGCTGTTTTATGAATATATTGTTTAGAAGTGATCATGTTTTTATATTGCGAGGCTCTAACGGTCAAACATGAAAATGAACAATATGACCTCCTTTTGTGACAATTACTCCGTACCATCTGTCTCAAGGAAGTAAGAATAGGAGGAAGGGTGGGGGAGTTGTCCATCGAGCTATACAGCAAGGCAGGCAGATAAACAGACACTCATTGGCTTTGTACATAGCAATTACAAATACCAAGCAAATAGTTGGAATTGCATATCAAGTCAGACAGTTAACACTGTGGGCAGGGTGCAGAAGAACCTGTTCACAGATGGTGGACATTTTCTTTCCTCCATTGCTTAAGATACCACAGGGAGGCACTGTCTGCAACTAAACGTTGTTGAGGAAATCAAGGTAGTTCCAGGCAACATCCACATATTCAGCTTCTATCCCCAAGCCATAAGACTGCTAAATTGTTTGCTAAATAGTTAACCAAATAGCTACCCGGACTATCCGCATTGACCCTTTTTGCACAAACTTTTTGGCTCATCACATGCGCTGCTACTACAGTTTTTATCGGGCATAATATTCCTAGTTATATGTACACACAGTACATGATCAAAAGTATGTGGAAGCAAAATTATGGGCAATAATATGTGGTTGGTCCCCCTTTTGCTGCTATAACAGCTTCCACTCTTCTGGGAAGCTCTCCACTAGATGATGATGGAATATTGCTGCAGGGACTTGCTTCCATTCAGCCGCAAGAGCATTAGTGAGCTCGGGCACTGATTAGGCCTGGCTAGCAGTTAGTGTTCCAATACATCCCAAAGGTGTTTGATGGGGTTGAGGTTAGGGCTCTGTGTAGGCCAGTCAAGTTCTTCCACACCGATCTCGACAAACCATTTCTGTATGGACCTCGCTTTGTACACGGGGGCATTTTCATGCTGAAACAGGAAAGGGCCTCCCCTGAACTGTTGCCACAAAGTTGGAAGCACAGAAACATCTAGAATGTCATTGAATGCTGTATCGTTAAGATTTCCCTTCACTGGAGCTAAAGGGCCTAGCCCAAACCATGGAGCTAAGGGGCATAGCCCCAGACCATTATTCCTTTTCCACCAAACTTTACAGTTGGCACTATGCATTGGGGCAGGTAACGTTCTCCTGGCATCCGCCAAACCCAGATTTGTTCGTTAGACTGCCAGATGGTGAAACGTGATTCATCACTCCAGAGAACGCGTTTCCACTCCTCCACAGTCCAATGGCGGCGACCTTTACACCACTCCAGCCAATGGTTGGCATTGCGCATGGTGATCTTAGGCTTCTCGGCCATGGAAACCCATTTCATGAAGCTCCCGACAGCTCGGTACTGGCACCCTGTGTATATAGGCAAGTTATTGTTACTCATGTATTTATTATTACTTTTATTATTAAGTGTTTTACTTTTCTATTATTTCTCTATTTTCTTTCTCTCTGCGTTGTTGGGAAGTTGTTGGTAAGTAAGCATTTCACTGTTAGTCTAAACCTGTTGTTTACGAAGCATGTGACGAATGCAATTAAATATTCAAGTTAAAACTTCAGGAAGAGATTTGTTTACCGTATTTCTGTCTGGTAACTTGACTTTTTCACTGAAAGTTGCAGTCAACTGATTCGTTGAACAAGTTCAACGAATCAGGAGACTATAGCTATAGTTCAGTCTTGAATCTGTGACTCCTCAATTGCCAATAGTGGTGAAGGAAGTGTGTTCAAAAGAAAAGAGCAGGAATACAATGGTGATCAGCATGACCACTGCTGTCAATGACACCACACACAATAGTCAGGAGAAACACATGAGGTTCTGTCTGCTAGCGTTAGTCATGAGGTTGTGGCCAGTCCGTTTAATGCTTTGGCCACAGCGATAATGAAATAGGAAGGACAGAGGAAACCATGGAAGACAAAGGAAAAGAGGGTCAGTTACAGGGCGGCACTGCTGAGGTAACGTCACCGGAGAGTATGCTTTTTTGAGCCGTGGCGGCAGGAAGTGGTGAGTTTGACTCCAGGGGAAGAGGGGAATCAATCCAGGACGCTTTTCAACTTTTCAAACAATATTAAAATGTAAAAGTTCTCTGGTTATACCACTCACGCTCACAGTGATTTAAAGAGCTGTAAAAAGAGCATGAACATGTTTTTAGGTCAGAGAGTAATAGAAAAATTATAGGAGAGACGAGAGGGATTAGGGAGGATTTAGATCAGGGTTGTTCAGTGGGCGATTCCACGCCAGTGGGGGTGATCTTGCAAAGAGATTGTTTTGACAGATCTCGCATAGAAACTTCAGAGAAAGGATGTTTAACATGCTTTTTACATTTGTATCACAAACTATTTTTTTGAAAATCATGATGAAAGTGGCCATTTTAGGCCCTTTTAGACCTTACATGCCTCCTGTTAGACCCTATGATCTATGAACTGTACATGATACAGACAACATCTTGGTGTCATTATCCTCCTTTATAGTGTGCTCTAACATATGGAGTATGTCTAGATTCTGAAATAAAAATGTTCACATTAATTTGTTCATTAAAATCATTTATAAGCTATCCTGAATCACCGCTTTACATGAACTGCAGAGATGATATGCATTACACCGCAGTCTAATGTTGTACTTGAAACAAGATACTTTGAAATACACATTTTCCTCAGAAAGCCTGAACTTCTTCTCCCAAATGAACTTTATCAGGCTTGGATCTGACTGGGAAGGGAGATATGTTATGATGCAGGAACCATGCAATTACAACGCTCAGACACAAGTATGTTGTGTAGAGAGGAGGGTCAAAGGCTTCAGATCTCTCATAGGCGCAAAGAGACAAACTTATTCAGGTGTCAAAAGTGGAGTCCCATGGTTTTGTTGAGTTTGGATTACAATTGACAGGCATTTATGTCAGAAGTTTGTGATCTGGTGACACTGAGAATGAGATAGATAGAGCCAGGGTAAGTTCAAAGTTCATGCTGTACTAATGTAGTTTAAATATAATAACATTTAGTTTAATGTTTGACTTTTGAGTCATTATTGCCTGCCTGTTTAAAATTCTCTGATGATAATTTAAAAAAATGTAATCTGCATTTTATGTTTAACCTGCTGCACCAGTGTTAAGTTAACAATTGAATGTGTGTAACGCTCTTTGTCCTGCCTACTATCTGTGTAAAGTAATTCACATGTAACCATTCTATGTATTCAATATCTTATCTTTTTATTGACTACAAGTCACCACGTACCTATAGACTGCTGGGGAATATCTGAACCTGCACAAAGATTAGTAACCTTGGGTTACATTTTAGTCAACATAGTACTACTTTTAGACTGCAGTGGAGGCTGCTGAGGGGAGGATGGCTCCTAATAATGTCTGGAATGGAGTTAATTGAATGGTATTAAACACATGAAAACCATATATTTGATACCATTCTGTTCACTCCATTCTGGCCATTATTAGCAGCCTCCACTATTTTAGAGGTGTTTGCTTCATTCTCACCTGCACAGTTTGATTTCTGTTATATTTAAGCAGGTTTAGTTCCAGTAAGAAACAAACGGAAGTCTCTTTAAAACATGGCCACTCACTAAAAAGGACTCTATGCATATCTGCACAATAACAATCGATTGGATTTCAGCCTCATTTTGTGTCTGTTCACCTCTTTGCGTTTGACACAAAATAAACATTGTGTGATTCCTCGGTTTCGGCTTTTGATTCTGTGGCCTTTCGTCAAGTGACTCGATATAGGTTCTACTTACAGCAATAAACAATAAACAATAATGTTTGTTATATGGAAACCGAACTGTAGGTGACATGTAGAATTACATTATCATTTATCATGGTTGAGAAACATGGAATCATTCAATTACATTTGGAGTAGTGGATATTATATTTAGAACTTGACAGCCAATGAGTTGGTCAACTTCTGTAAGCAGCTACATAAGGAAGAATCCATTCATCATTTATAAAGACTGTATCCCATCCAAATAATTTAAGGTATGCACCCCTTAACCTGATAACTCACTATTGTAAACCACCCAAGCTGTATGAGTTAAAAACTTTACGCTCTATATCCATTTTCAGAAATGTCGGTAAATTAGCATTTATTGTTTGAAGAAATTATGAAAGAGATTGGTCTGTTTTTTCACTATCTAATCATGGCATGGGGTTGTTCAATGACAGACATGTATTTGTTTCAAATCTATCACTTGATGGTTTAATTTCAGAGAGACAAATAATCATATTTTTTGCAAAATATTATATATCCACCTCACTCTCAGATAAATAAGTAGTACTGCTAGGTTTTACACAGTTAAATATAACAAATAAATACATGTTGTATAAAGAAATGTACAAATGATACATTTGTGACATCAATATATACAAACATTGTTTAGTCATTGCTTATTCAGAGCGACTTGCAGTAAGTGCATTCATCTTAAGATTGCTAGGTGAGACAACCAGATATCACAGTCAAATATATAGGATACGAACATTCCATTCCGGCTAAAGAATGGATATACTGTATAACATTTAGCAAAAAAATACATTTTCATACACATCTAAAATCTTTTAATAAAAAATCTGAGACCAGTAATATTTTACACACACATGAAGGTACCCATAAGCAACCAAATGTGAAAAATGGGTGGATATAGCATTTTGTAAATAAACTCTTCAAGTGTAAACAGTCATGAGAGCATGAACTTTTTTTCTTGCCTTAATAGCTAAGTAATTCTAAATGTAGCCTGTGTCTGACTGCAACATGAGAATAAATAACTGCTAGATGCTTTGTGGTAGAGGTATAATTAGCAACATACATATTGGACAGGATGTAACATGCAGTATGACTCAATGAGCTTTCGATCATGTGATCATGTCTCACCCACAGTACCATAACATTTTCTGTAGCTCTTAAGCAATAAATGCACTCTTCTCTGTTTCTGTCAGTGAGTGTATTGGATACAAATCAAATGAAATTGTATTTGTCACATGCGCTGAATTCAAGTCTATGACTTGGGTGGCTGGAGTCTTTGGTCATTTTTAGGGCCCTCCTCTGACATTGCGGCAGGTAGCCTAGTGGTTAGAGCATTGGACTAGTAACCAAAAGGTTGCAAGATTGAATCCTTGAGCTGACAAGGTAAAATGTCTGGAGTTTTGCCCCTGAAGAAGGCAGTTAACCCACTAGGCTGTCATTGAAAATAAGAATTTGTTCTTAACTGAATAGCCTAGTTAAATAAAGGTAAAATAATTACATATAAATAAAAATCACCTGGTATAGAGATCCTGGATGGCAGGAAGCTTGGCCCCAGTGATGTACTGGGCTGTACACACTATACTCTGTAGCGCCTTGCGGTCGGATGCTGAGCAGTTGCCATACCAAGCGGTGATGTAACCAGTCAGGAGGCTCTCGACGGTGCACCTGTAGAACGTTTTGAGGACCCAAGTCAAATCTTTTCAGTCTCCTGAGGGGGAATAGGCATTGTTGTGTGCCCTTCATGACTGTCTTGGTGTGTTTGGACCATGATAGTTTGTTAGTGATATGGACATCAAGGAACTTGAAGCACTCGACTCGCTCCATTACAACCCTGTTGATGTGAATGGGCCCTCCTTTTCCTGTAGTCCACAATCAGCTCCTTTGTCTTTCTCATGTTGAGGGAGAGGTTGTTGTCCTAGCACCACACTGCCAGGTCTGTGATCCCCTCCCTATAGGCTGTCTCATCGTTGTCGGTGATCAGGCCTACCACCATTGTGTCATTGGCAAACTTAATGGTGGTGTTGGAGTCGTGCGTGGCCACGAAGCCGTGGGTGAACAGGGAGTAAAGGAGTGGACTAAGCACGCATCCTTGAGGGGCCCCTGTGTTGAGGATCAGCGTGGCAGATGTGTTGTTGCCTACCCTTACCATCTGGGGGCAGTCCGTCAGGAAGTCCCGGATCCAGTTGCAGAGGGAGGTGTTTAGTCTCAGGGTCCTTAGCTTAGTGATGAGCTTTGAGGGCACTATGGTGATGAATGCCAAACAGCATTCTCCTGTAGGTGTTTTTTTTGTCCAGGTGGGAAAGGGCAATGTGGAGTGCAATAGAGATTGCGTCATCTGTGGATCTGTTGGTGCAGTGTGCAAATTGTAGTGGGTCTAGGGTTTCTGGGATGATGGAGTTCATATGAGCCATGACCAGCCTTTCAAAGCACTTCATGGCTACAGAAGTGAGTGCTACGGGGCGGTAGTCATTTAGGCAGGTTACCTTGGCATTCTTGGGCACAGGGACTATGGTGGTCTGCTTGAAACATGTAGGTATTACAGACTCGGTCAGGGAGAGGTGTAAAATGTCAGTGAAGACACTTGCCTGTTGGTCAGCACATACATTGAGTACGCGTCCTGGTAATCCATCTGGCCCTGCAGCCTTGTGAATATTGACCTGTTTAAAAGGTCTTACTCACATCGGCTAAGGAGAGTGTGATCACACAGTCGCCGGAACAGCTGGTGCTCTAATGCATGGTTCAGGGTTGCTTGCCTCAGAGCAAGCATAGAAGGCATTAAGCTCATCTGGTAGGCTTTCATCGCTGGGCATCTAGCGGTTGGGTTTCCCTTTGTAATCCGTAATAGTTTGCAAGCCCTGCCACATATTGAGCGAGTCACTGGTACTTCCTGCTTGAGTTTTTGCTTGTAAGCAGGAATCAGGAGGATATAATTATGGTCAGATTGGCAAAATGGGAGGTGGGGAAGAGCTTTGTACATATCTCTGTGTGTGGAGTAAAGTTGAACATGTGACATGCTGGTAGAAATTAGGTACACCCACCCAGCCATAGTACCCAGTTAGCAGCACCCCTGGGCCACTGTGCTGTGTGTTTACAAAACAAAGGAGGAGCCCTTTCCTGTACTGTAGGGCTGCAAGCCTTGCCCCAAACAACTGGAAACAAACACACACAAACACATGTTTCCATACTCCGCTCCAATAGGCTAGCCCCCATGCCACGCCAGGCCGCACACAAACACTGACACACACACACACACACTCAAGTTTTTGAGCAGAACTGTTTGCAGAGCTCCTGAATCCTGAAATGTTCTCATGACATAATTATTTAATTAGCAAAATGTAAACAGGCGATTGAGTAAAGATACTCCCTTCAGTGTTTCTTCATTACTTCATTACTTCAGTGTTTCTCAATTCTGAAACGTTATTCTTTAGTTATGCAAGGTATCAGTGTTGTGTTGGCTGCATTCTGTGCATTATGTGTGCTCGCAATCTATGCAGGCAAGAGAGGGTTAAACTGAGGAACATCGCAACCACTCCCAAGACTTGCTGCTGCTAGGCAGTGGCTTTACCTGTACTGTAGCGTACCTGACAAGGCATGGAGTGTGTGAGTGTACAGTGTGGAATAGTGAGGTGAATACTGTACTTTAAAACTGGATTAAGGGAAAGCTGAAGTCTATAAGTGGTCCTGTGTGGCTCAGTTGGTAGAGCATGGCGCTTGCAACGCCAGGGTTGTGGGTTCAATTCCCATGGGGGGACCAGGGTTCAATTCCCACGGGGAGACCAGGATGAATATGTATGAACTTTCCAATTTGTAAGTCGCTCTGGATAAGAGCGTCTGCTAAATGACTTAAATATAAATGTATAACTTCTAAATGATATCTTTGAAGGATAGTCTACTCTACATTGAGCCTGAGATTAACCAAACAAACTTTAAACAGGTAATTTGCCCTTTTATGGTCATGATGGCTCCATTTGTTGTTTAGGTTTGGATTGAGGTTTTGGTCTGTTTAAATAGGATTTTATGCGCATTAATAGCTACTAACTGTAACAGTTTTAATACATGTATAATACATGTGGTGTAAATTACAGTGATTCAGAGTAAGCATTAATTTCTATCAAATTTCATTTTGGTCACTGGCAATAGCCTGGTATTATTTGAGCACACATTACATTTCTGAAAACATTACCTTCCTCCAGTTGACTTATCTTGTCAATATACTGTATATTTGTACATGAAAATGACATAGACCACAGTGCCGGTCAATGACCTCTGACATACACAGTGTTTGACCCTCAGATGCAAAATAGCTCAGGTATAGATTGTGATTATGCATTAGCCCAGACCCATATGTTCTTGTTCTGTAGGGGGGTATTTATGTCATGCTACTATTACTCTAAATATCTACAGGCTGAATATGGGTCCATAACTCTTGTCTATTTAGATCTTGATAGTGTCAGCTGTTTTTTCTTCAGTTTATCAATATGAGGAATTGATGAGTCAGTCCACTGTTGATTGAATGGAAAGGGACATCAACCAGTAAACCATGTGGCACTCACTGCCATGCAGCATTCAGTCACCTCATCTGATTTCTAGGGTCAATACTGAGTGAGCGTTCGAAGAGTTAAGATGAAGACAGTATAAAGCGAGACTGAGATTATGCTCTTATATAGTTCCAATCTGTCCATATACACTGAGTGTACAAAACATTAGGATCACCTTCCTAATTTTGAGTTGCATCCCCTTTTGCCCTCAGAACAGCCTCAATTCATCGGGGCATGGACTACAAGGTGTCGAGACCGTTCCACAGGGATGCTGGCCCATGTTTTATTTATTTTTGAACCTTTATTTAACTAGGCAAGTCAGTTAAGAACAAATTCTTATTTACAATGACGGCCTACCGGGGAACAGTGCCTTGTTCAGGTGCAGAACGACAGATTTTTACCTTGTCAGCTCGGGGATTCGATCCAGCAACCTTTCAGTTACTGGCCCAACACTCTAACCACTAGGCGACCTGCCGCCCCAACATGTTGACTCCAATGCTTCCCACAGTTGTGTCAAGTTGGCTGGATGTCCTTTGGGTGGTGGACCAGTCTTGATACACATAAGAAACTGATGTGAGTGGAAAAACCCAGCAGCATTGCAGTTCTTGACACACTCAAACCGGTTCTCCTGGCACCTACTGCCATACCCCGTTCAAAGGCACTTCAATATTTTATCTTGCCCATTCACCCTCTGAATGGCACACATACACAATCCATCTCTCAATTGTCTCAAGGCTTAAAAATCATTCTTTAACCTGTCTCCTCCCCTTCATCTATATTGATTGTAGTGGATTTAACAAGTGACGTCAATAAGGGATTATAGCTTTCACCTGGATTCCCCTGGTCAGTCTATGTCATGGAAAGAGCAGGTGTTCTTAATGTTTTGTACACTCGGTGTATCTCTATTCCACTACAGTGATTTTACAATAGTACATTTTAAACCATCAAGTGTCAATCAGTTGTAATTTCTCGAATATTCTGGCACATTATACGCAATTACGTTATCATAAATGACACATTGGGTACAGTATGTACATCTGTAATTGTCTTTGACTTCCTTGGTCCTGTTTATGCAGTGTCAAAAAGCTTGATGTAATTGTAAGTGTGATAATATTATGATGATGGGCATGACAAGGTTTGCCCCAGCCCTGCCAGGGAGAAGGAGTCAAACTACAAGGGAGGAATGCCATCTTGGTTTTCATTGCTTGTAGATATAAATCATTGACAATGAGTCACAAGCAGAAAGTTAATACTTGACCATAACCTGCTTGGATACACGCAGCCAGGAACATAATCTGATGTAAAGGTGTGTTATCTCTTCTCCTTCTGTGACAGTAGTCCTTTCCTAGAGAGATTACAAAAAGTCACTATATTGCCACTATCCACTTTGACTCCAAACAAATGGTTGGCATGACAGGTATTGCTGACTGACAGAAAATGTTCATGTTGCTGTGTGTGAACTAGTCATTCTGCTATCCTTTCCATTTAGTTTGGTTTAAGGAGGCTGGTATGCTATTTAGCTTGGAGGCTTTAGCGCATAAGAAACAATGTGCTTCCGGTTGATTGAAAGATAATCATCCCCACAATCACTTTTATTACTATTACGCATCTGTTATTAATATCATTTTAGATTCTTCTGCTACACGCACCTGCACTTGTAGCTTATTGTTGTGTTGCTACTGTAAAGGAAGAGGGGTAGGCTAAGCTTCATTAATATCTTCTTTAGAAAAACTGGGGCTTTCCACAGCCAGGTTTTGATGTTTTAACCTGAATGTGTAGCCAGTAGTCACTGCCACATTCCAAAGACAACTCTCCCACCACAAAGAAGAACTTATCAGGTGGTGTTAACCGAAACCTGAAAGTGAGTGAGTGTTTGTTTTTAGTTTTGCTTGCATATTTACTGCTGCTCATGCTCTGCGTTGCCCAAGGCATGTTTATTAATTTGTAAGGCGCGTTTATTACTAGGTCTAATGAAGCAGAACTGTATAGTGATTATTAAATAATGATTCTAGGATTGTACCTATCAACCTCTAGCCTGCAGCTTTGTAACCCAGGTGGTTTCTAGGGTGTGTCTATCGCAGGTACCATTTGAATAACAAAACAATTATGTTGGTACAAGAGTCTGGAGTTCTTTTTATGATGTTGTCATCTGTTGCGTCATGCACACACATACCCACCTTCCTAATATTGATTTGCACCCCTCTTTGCCCAGAACAGACTCAATTCGTTGGGAAATGGATGACAAGGTGTCGAAAGCGTTTCACAGGGATGCTGGCCCATGTTGACTCCAATGTTTCCCACAGTTGTGTCAAGATGGCTCGATGTCCTTTGGGTAGTGGACCATTCTTGACACACAGGAAACTGTTGAGCATGAAAACCCAGCAGCGTTGCAGTTCTTGCACCTACCAGGCACCTACTACCATACCCCATTCAGTATTTTGTCTTGTCCATTCACCCTCTGAATGGCACACATATACAATCCATTTCTCAATTGTCTCAGGGCTTAAAAATCATTATTTAACCTGTATCCTCCCCTTCATCTACACTGATTGAAGTGGATTTAACAGGTGACATCAATAAGAGATCATAGCTTTCACCTGGATTCACCTGGTCAGTCTATATCATGGAAATCGCAGGATTTCCTAGTGTTTTGTACAATCAATGCCAGCTGTTCATAGAACATGAACAGTGGGCAGACTCGCATATCACAGGTTGACCTTTAGGTACCACCAAACCAGGGAACCACAGCTTCTGACAGACACCTCAGGTCGCAGAGAAGGTGATGTCACAGAACAAGGAAACACTATTCACACTATCTGCTACAGCATCATTCCAGCACAGAACTAATTCTCTCATTGTGCACATGTGTATTTTAGATGTTAGAGTACCTTCAGGCATAGAGGTAAGTGTGTATCAATGTGTTCTGGTGTTTTACTTTATACTTGCATAAGTATTACGCAGGTACTTTACGGCCGAGATGTTGTAAGCAGTATACAACAAAACAACCCAATTGGGATGTGTGTTTATGTTCAAAACTTCCATTAGCCCATTTTGAGAGGAAATGACAGTTGGACAGTCGACTCCCTCCCTCCACCCACCCAGCCATGTATCTTATTTGTGTTTTTCTTGCAAGTATTTAGGTCGGTATAGTCTGTCTGTGTGTTCAGGCCAGTGTACGTCCATGTGTGGTACACAGAAGAGTCTTGCCGATACCAAAGAAACCTTACCTCTGAGCCAGGCTTTTCTTTTAAAGCTATTTTTTTCATGAAGAATGTCTGTTTTACAAGGTGCGAATTGGGCAACCCGAAGACAGTTATTCCCTGGTCTCTGGCTTTTTCAGTGTTTCTTAAGAATGTATTCAAACCTAAAAAAAAAAAGCCCCTCTTCAAGCCAGGTAGTAATCAAAAGAAGGAACTGGTACATGGTCTGAAAAACCTGTGGTATGTCCTTGCCAATAGTTCTGCTTTTGGATCTACTAGTTAAAATGTTATATCCCCTGATGGGATGCAACATATTTGATCATTACGTTGTCCGAAGAGGTGCCTTTTTCAGGGAATATGACCGACATGATCTTCAAGGCTTGCCGTAGCTTCAGGCACAGGCTTGTGACTTTTCTGGGTGTCTCCCAGGTAAGTACCTAAGAGTGTGCGTCCCAATTATGGTATTTTCCTTCATGACCACTAATCTAAGACTTTATGGTCATTTCACTCAGCCTGTCCTAATTTTTGTGTCTGTGCCAATTGAATTACATGTTCAATTCTATGCCTGCAGTACTTAGCCTACATGTGAGGGCGGCAGGTACAGTACTCTAGAGGTTAAGAGCATTGGGCCAGTAACCGAAAGGTCAACTAGGTGAAAGATCTGTCTGTACTTAACCTTAATTGCTCCTGTAAGTCGCTCTGGATAAGAGTGTCTGCTAAATTACTGAAATGTAAATGTAGCCTGTAGTACTGTATTTAGCTGTGACATCATCTGCGTTGTCGTTCAAACTTCCCCAGTCTTTATAGCTTCTTATCATGTCTGGCTCATGTTGAAATGTGCTTGTGTTTGTCTATGAAGTGACGGTCTGCCACACAGCTCCCTGTGGTCTACTCCACTCCACGTGGTGGAAATCTCCTCTGTTTGAGATGGGATGTTTTGCTCTTCACTTCCACACCCCTGAGATGTATGTAGGGTTCGGGAAAGACATTAATAGGACAGATCACTTTTTTGGATGCAAATATTACTGACGTATGACCATTTCCACTAAAACTGAAAAAAGGCTTACAATATAATGTTGATGTCTGTACTCTTCAAAGAAAGAAAAAAACCCACTAAAAAGCGAGATCCACATATAGCTCTTTAAATGCATGCATTTTGTAAGAATGGGCATATTGTGATGAGTTGGGTAACAGCCTATTCAAACAAAGGGGTTGGGAGAATGATATTTGATCCCAAGTCAGTGCTTTGTTACTTGATGGGAGTAAAGGGAGGTGCAGGTAGAGAACTTTTTCCCCGTCTGTCTTTTGTGTTGTGGAGGTTCTCACAGATTGTTTTCATAGGGGCTGATGGGGCCATTGGCTTCACTGCAAATAAGGTGAGGTTGGGGAGTACTACGCAGGCAGTCTACTCTGTTCATATAGAGCACAAGATATTATTGACTGGTGGCTCGTGGCCATTTAGGACTGGGGGTGAAATGTTTCTTCATCCTCATGTTATTCCTGATGACTGACCTGACTTTTCTTTCATCTCTGTCTCCAGGTGGAGAATGCCAGCCCCAACACTGCTGTTTACGCCAACGTCACCGAGCTGAAGAAAAACATCCCACAATCCCCTCCGTTAGTAGCTCTGAGTCCTGACGTGCCCCTTACCCAGGAGGGATGGCATGTGCACACTGACAAGGACAGCGGGAAAGAGTTCTATTACCGCCCAGCCACGGGCCAAACCACTTGGGCCGACCCCCGCAGCACCCTCCCCTCCACAGACATGGAGCTGCCCAAGGAGGCGTTGGCTATCCCAGCCCTGTCCATGGCCCTTTCCCCTGCCCTGTCCCCGGCCCTGTCCCCGGCCCTCTCACCGGCCTCATCCCAGGGTTCCAACTGGGAACAGGTGTTGGATGAGACCACCGGTCGAAACTACTTCTATAACCCCACCTCTGGGGCCACGTCCTGGGGCGCTCCGGAGCCCATCGCCCCCTCCTCTCCTGTTACTGAGCCTCCTATGCTGAAGCTCCCAGACAGAGGACCGGTAGGGGTTAGCTTATGCTTTATTTGACTAATATGGCCATTGTTTCAAGCTCATCAACAGATAAGGCTTCTAAAATACAGAACCGTGGAAAGTGTTGTTGGATTGTTGACTGCTAAAGCAGTCTCTGTCAGACACCAGCGCATTAACATCTGCTTCATGGTCTTGAGGGGGTCTTGTTTTGTTAGTTCATTAGCTCGGAATGTCTAAAGCATGTTATGGCATACACATGCTTTTTGCTGTTTATTCTCAAAGTGTTACTAGCGAAGTTATTAAGAACATTTGCCATTTGAGCAGAATCGCTAGCATGTTATGAACCATGTCATAAACTTTTTATAAATAGGCCACTCAGTTTGAGTTCCATCTTAAAAGCCTTTGCGAATCTTCTGTTCCTCAGCCTCCTCTCCCAAAGGAAGACTACCTGACAGAAGACCACGAAGCTCCAGACACCTCCTCCTCTGTGTTCCCCAAAGACCTCCTGCCCGTGCCGCAGGCTATACTGGCCGTCATACCCCGGGCCATTCTAGACAGTGTCCCGGCGGGCTGGAAGCGCTCCATAGATGCAGATGGGAAGACCGTATTCACCAGCGAACGCACACAGGAGCAGGTAAGTGTATTGAATGGAGGTCCAGTGCTTTGAAAGGGTAGCGGTTTGAGAAACCATGCAGTGTGTGTCATATGCTGTTTTGTCCTGTGTGTGTGTGTCCTGGCAGTGGCTCAAGTCTGTGGATCAAGAAGGAAAGACGTACTACTACCTGAGAGACGGCTCCAGATCCCAGTGGAACCTTCCAACAGAGGTGAAGAGAAGCAATATTGTAATTTCAAGGAATGGTTGAGTGGCTTTTTACCAGGTCTCAAAGAGCTTGACATTGTATGGGGTAACTCTGTACTGCACATACAGTTAAAGTCGGAAGTTTACATACACCTTAGCCAAATACATTTAAACTCGGTTTTTCACAATTCCTGACATTTAATCATAGTAAAAATTCTCTGTCTTAGGTCAGTTAGGTTCACCACTTTATTTTAAGAATGTAAAATGTCAGAATAATAGTAGAGAGAATTATTTATTTCAGCTTTTATTTATTTCATCATATTCCCAGTGGGTCAGAAGTTTACATACACTCAATTAGCATTTGGTAGCATTGCCTTTAAATTGTTTAACTTGGGTCAAACGTTTCGGGGAGACTTCCACAAGCTTCCCACAATAAGTTGGGTGAATTTTGGCCCATTTCTCCTGACAGAGCTGGTGTAACTGAGTCAGGTTTGTATGCCTCCTTGCTCGCAAACGCTATAGGATTGAGGTCAGGGCTTTATGATGGCCACTCCAATACCTTGACTTTCTTGTCCTTAAGCCATTTTGCCACGACTTTGAAAGTATGCTTGGGATCATTGTCCATTTGGAAGACCCATTTGCAACCAAGCTTTAACTTCCTGACTGATGTCTTGAGATGTTGCTTCAATATATCCACATCATTTTCCTCCCTCGTGATGCCATCCATTTTGTGAAGTGCACCAATCCCTCCTGCAGCAAAGCACCCCCACAACATGATGCTGCCACCCCTGTGCTTCACGGTTGGGATGGTGTTCTTCGGCTTGCAAGCCTCCCCCTTTTTTCTCCAAACATAACAATGGTCATTATGACCAAACAGTTCTATTTTGTTTCATCAGACCAGAGGACATTTCTCCAAAAAGTACAATCTTTTGTCCCCTTCCTCCTTGCTGAGCGGCCTTTCAGGTTATTTTACCTGTTGTTTTACTGTGGATATAGATACTTTGTACCTGTTTCCTCCAGCATCTTCACAAGGTCCTTTGCTGTTGTTCTGGGATTGATTTGCACTTTTCGCACCAAAGTATATTCATCTGTAGGAGACAGAACGCGTCTCCTTTCTGAGCAGTATGATGGCTGCATGGTCCCATGGTGTTTATACTTGCGTACTATTGTTTGTATAGATGAATGTGGTACCTTCAGGCATTTGGAAATTGCTCCCAAGGATGAACCAGACTTGTGAAGGTCTACAATTTTTGGCTGATTTATTTTGATTTCCCATGATGTCAAGCAAAGAGGCCCTGAGTTTGAAGGTAGGCCTTGAAATACATCCACAGGTACACCTCCAATTGACTCAAATGATGTTAGCCTATCAGAATCTTCTAAAGCCATGACATCGTTTTCTGGAATTTTCCAAGCTGTTTAAAGGCACAGTCAACTTAGTGTATGTAAACGTCTGACCCACTGGAATTGTGATACAGTGAAATAATCTGTCTGTAAACAATTGTTGGAAAAATGACTTGTGTCATGCACAAAGTAGATGTCCTAACCAACTTGCCAAAACTATAGTTTGTTGACAAGAACTTTGTGAGATGGTTGAAAAACAAGTTTTAATGACTCCAACCTAAGTGTGTGTAAACTTCCGACTTCAACTGTAGGTGAAAAAAATATGTCCTTACCTCAGATAACCAGCTACTGGGTTTGATTAAATAGGCCAGGGCCTTTACACTGTTTGTTTCTGTTAACCCTCTCAGCTCCCAGGTGCAGCCAGTCTGTCCAAGGTGGGGAATGGAGTGGACCAGGACAGCCCGCTGGTTCTGAAGAACTGGAGACACACCATAGACCACCATCAGTTTGGACCCTCACAAGAAGACAACGTGAGTAGCTGGGGAGCCCAGAGCATGGACAGGGACGTTGAAGGAGGTTTCACACCGTTGGTATAGCAACAGACGTTTATAGGCCATTAGAATCTCTTTTTGGAATCTAGACTGAATTTGGCACTACGGTATAGGAACATAGAAACTGCAGCATTGGCCATTCTGGTAGTCCCAAGCAAACAAGCCATTAGGACAAGTTCCTGACATGAGACACCTGGCCCTCACAGCTTTATGCACAATGCCCTTGTGGAAGGATGTCGTTGTGTATGTGTCGTTGTCGGCCCCCTCAACAGGAGATGGAAACACCTGCCCTAGTTGATTTCCCCTCAGGGGGTCACTTACAAACCGAAATGGGAGAAACTACAACAAGAATGGAGGGGGCAGGGGAGAAAGCGGATAGAATTATGACTCATAAAATTTGACAGGATTTCTGCTCTGTTCGAACAATAAGGCCCTATCGACTACTGTTGACTAACCAACCTGAACCCAATTCCCTCCCTTGCGTTTGGCAGAGGTTCTTTCCAACACATAGTAGAAACGTTTCGGACGTCACCAGTGAAGCATCCAGCTCAGGCAACTCCCCCGAGATGCCACACCATGTAAGTACAGTAAGAACGTACGACACGATAAGGTTTTGAATCGATAGGGATCTTTGTCAGGTCATTTTCTACTGGCCCTCAATAAGAAATTATATGTGTTGGACTAGTACACAAAATAATTGAATTGGAAATTGCATTATTTTTCAACAATGATTTTATTGTTAATTTTATGAATTTAATTAATTAATTTCCCGACCCTTCTACTAACTCAATAAAATGTACTCTACTGTACAGACAGCACACATAGACTTCTAAATGACAAAGAGCCTGAAGACCCATTATCCCATTCATTGAAGACTTGTATTGTTTTCTCCATAAAGACTGATAGGTTGGGAGCACGGAGTAGACTGTCACATCTGAGCACAGACTCACATCATGAGCACGTAGGTTCTTACGGCCCACGTCAGGCCTGATAGATGCATAGTGTAGTTTGCCAGACAGGTATTGCATTCTGGTGGTGTGTGGGTGTTCTGATCTAACTAACATACTATGATATAGAATTGGATAGGAAAACTAACGGCACTTGGGAAGGGGAGCTAATGGATTAGATATTGGTTACAGTACATACTATATACATGTATGCTCTTAAAAGGGCTGATTAAGAGTTTCTTATGTGGTGTTTAAGTGAAACTACTAACTTTGAATGGGTTGTTCTCTCTCTTTGCTTCGTGTGTGGATAAGAAAGCGATCTGGAATACAAGCATCTGCTAAATCAGGGTTTTACAAACTCGTCCTGGGGCCCCCACTGGGTGCACATTTTGGTTTTTGCCCTAGCACTACACAGCTGATTCAAATAAACAACTCATCATCAAGCTTTGATTATTTGAATCAACCCTGTACTAAATGATCGTGTCATGATAGACCACCATTGACACAAACCCTAGTGGGGAGAGGGAGTGTTTGTAGTTGTTTTTGTTGGACCTTGTGGTCCAAGTGGTGGCTTGTTGGGTAGTACTTTCAGATCTGATTGACACCATATTTTATTGCATTGCCTTTCAAAGCATTGTGCTGAATGTACATATGGCGCTGTCTTATGTAGTAGGCACAGTAATGTCAAAGTGCTGAATGTC
Source organism: Salvelinus fontinalis (assembly GCF_029448725.1). Taxonomy (NCBI): domain Eukaryota; kingdom Metazoa; phylum Chordata; class Actinopteri; order Salmoniformes; family Salmonidae; genus Salvelinus; species Salvelinus fontinalis. The sequence continues at coordinate 78,606,460 of NC_074666.1, read as the reverse complement.
AGTGCTATAAGCAAAGTCAACCCCAAAGGACTATTTCCCATTTTATGAATCCATGCCAACAAACACACTCACGCCCAAGCATGTATAATTGTGCACTCATGCACAAAGATGCACACACACACACACACACACACACACACACACACACACACACACACACACACACACACACACACACACACACACACACACACACACACACACACACACACACACACACACACACACACACACACACACACAAAGATTGACCACTCCCATGTTGATAGCTGACTCACATTTCAAAGCTGTAAAGAATCTGCTACTTATACTCTTTGATCTTTACCTGTGAACTCATAGCCCAAGAATTCAGCATAACCCAGAACACTGCCAACACAAACATTTGTTGCTGCCACCTAGTGGCCTAAAGTCACAACAATACTTTATCTAGGGCTAAAATTATAGCCCGCAATTACAATAATCTGCTAACATGAACAGTTCAATGTTCATATCAGCCAGTAGGCCAATGGGCAATGTCCAGTAGCATATGGCCCAATGTGGGTACTAACTGCTTAACTCATTTACCTATGTATGTCAGTGAACACCATGAGAACCATGTGTTTGATACCATTCCATTCACTCTATTGAGGACATTATAATGAGCCGGCCTTCCCTCAGCAGCCTCCACTGATGTACGTACAGTACAATATAACTAACAAAATCTTTAAACCTGATCTGGGGTCTGTGGGTTCCTGGTAATCACCAATAGTAGAAATGTTCATACACTCTCCCTCTGTCATTTGTGATATTTTGTTAACATTTGTCTCTATTTTGCTTATTTTAGACACATCTACTAGAGAAGGCAGGGATCCTAAACAAAACCAAGGTGGCTGACAATGGGAAAAGAATTAGGTAATGTCAAGTCAACTGCAAAAATTACAACACATTGTGATTTGCGCAATGGACCAATGATTCCTTATTTTCTGTTTTTCTAATAGGAAAAATTGGAGTCCGTCATGGACAGTGCTGCATGGAGGCATTCTCACGTTTCACAAAGACCCAAAATATGCACCCTCGGGAAACTCAGTAAGAACATTTTGCTACAATAACCACTCACAGCCACCACTTTTGAAAATAAGGTCATTGTATTTATAAAGAATGATTTGCTTGCTTGTCAGGATTGGGTGTCCTACAACCTGCTATTACGAACCACCAGGTCTGTTGAATGATTGTCATTTGTCCGTGATTCCTCAGAACAAGACCAATCAGATCACCCCAGAGTACACAGTGGAGCTGCGGGGAGCCACTGTGGGCTGGGCCCCCAAGGACAAGTCCAGCAAGAAGAATGTTCTGGAGGTATGGGCTCTGTTTAAGGTCTATCAGGGTTGAAGTCAGTTCTATTTCATTCAATTCAGGAACTGAATCAAAATGAATTTAATTTAACTCTTGGTATGGCTTTTTCCCTCTCCCGCTCCAGTTGAAAACGCGTCATGGGTGTGAGTACCTTGTCCAGTATGACACAGAGAGCATCATTTGTGACTGGCACAGGATCATACTGGACACCGTCAGACAGCTGGTGAGTATCCAGGAGGTATCTATATAACAAGTTCTAATTAGAGTAGGACAAGGGGGCGTCGGTCTTCATTATAACCTCTCCTCTCTCAGGACCAAGATCACTTGTCGGAAGAGGAAGAGGAGGAGCCTATGGAGAAATCTCCACTTGCTTCAGACAGAGACAAGAGGACCAGCTGTAAGTATGAATGTCCTACAACCTACTATTACGAACCACCAGGTCTTTCAATGCTTTTGAGGTGGAAATAGGTGGAAAATTTCAATATTTGATAACTGGGCATTAGATCAGGTAGTTAACGAAAGCTGCACCCATCATTAATTGCCCCCTCCAGCAGCCACTAAAATTTCGCCAGGCATCAGTGCCGAGTCATCAGATCAGGGGCGTGTCCGCACCAAACTACGCAAGTTCCTCCAGAAGAGGCCCACACTGCAGTCAGTGAAGGAGAAGGGCTACATAAGAGGTGAGACTGGGCTTTATAGCATGTCTATATGACATAGCAGAGTAACCTTATTGTACCTTATGATACCTTTACGGCACTCAGAATGTTTTTCATCGTGGTTCTCTAGATAATGTGTTTGGTTGTCATCTGGACACGCTGTGCCATCGAGAGAACAGCACTGTGCCCAGGTTTGTGGAGAAGTGCATCAGGGCAGTGGAGATTAGAGGTAGGTATTCCTTCTTTATCCTGAGACCGTAATATCAACCTTTACCTTTACCACTTCTAAAGAGGTAACACAATTGAATTGTACATTCCCCTTAGGTCTGGACATTGATGGGATCTACAGAGTTAGTGGGAATCTAGCTGTCATTCAGAGACTACGCCACAAAGCGGATCATGGTAAAGCAAGTTTCAAGGACTAGTAATTCATTTGTGGATGGAGCATCTTGCAGTATTATCAACCATATTATCTGTCCTCATGCTCTCTCTCTCCCTCCCTCCCTCCCTCCCTCCAGAGGAAAATCTGGACCTAGAGGATGGTCAGTGGGAGGAGATCCATGTGATCACGGGGGCGCTAAAGCTCTTCCTGAGGGAGCTGCCTGAACCTCTCTTCCCTTTCAGCTTCTTCGACAAGTTTATCGCTGCCATCAGTAAGTCTAGGCCAGGCCCTAATAAAACATTCTGGATGCATCTCAATAGTCAGACTCAAATTACATGATAGTAATGAACTGACATAGTCTGACCTAAATAGCATGAAAGGATGTGAATAAATTGACATTTGGGATGACTCTTTCTCTGGTAGAAATCCAGGACTATCCTCAGAAGGTGTCGTACTTCCGTGACCTGGTGAGGTCCCTTCCTCTGCCCAACCACGATACCATGCACCTCCTTTTCAAACACCTCCTCAAGTGAGTGCGTGTTGTGGTAGAAACTGGCATTTTTTTATATACAGTTGAAGTTTGCATACACCTTAGCCAAATACATTTCAACTCAGTTTTTTTTTTTACAATTCCTGACATTTAATCCTAGTAAAAATTCCCTGTCTTATGGGCCTCCCAGGTGGTGCAGTGGTCTAAGGCACTGCATCACAGTGCTAGCTGTGCCTCCAGAGATTCTGGGTTCGAGCCCAGGTTCTGTCGCAGCAGGCCTCGACCGGGAGCTCCATGGGGTGACGCACAATTGGCCCAGCGTCGTCCGGGTTAGGGAGGGTTTGGCTGGCAGGGATATCCTTGTCTCATCGCGCACCAGCGACTCCTGTGGCTGACCAGGTGTATGGTGCTTCCTCTGACACATTGGTGCGGCTGGCTTCCAGGTTGGATGTGCGGCTAGGTTGGGTTGTGTTTCGGAGGATGCATGACTCTCGACCTTTGCCTTTCCTGACTCCATACAGGAGTTGCAGCAATGAGACAAGACTGTAACTACTACCAATTGGATACCATGAAATTGGGGAGGAAAAAAGGGGTAAAATAAAAAATCACATTCCCAGAAGTTAGTATTCCCACACAATTAGTATTTGGTAGCATTGCCTTTAACTTGGGTCAAACGTTTTGGGTAGCCTTCCACAAGCTTCCAACAATAAGTTGAGTGAATTTTGGCTCATTCTTCCTGACAGAGCTGGTGTAACTGAGTCAGGTTTGTAGGCCTCCTTGCTCACACACGCTCTTTCAGTTCCTGCCACAAATATTCTATAGGATTGAGGTCAGGGCTTTGTGATGGCCACTCCAATACCTTGACTCTTGTCCTAAAGCCATTTTACCACAACTTTGGAAGTATGCTTGGGGTCACTGTCCATTTGCGACCAAGCTTTAACTTCCTGACTGATGTCTTGAGATGCCATCTATTTTGTGAAGTGCACCAGTCCCTCCTGCAGCAAAGCACCCCCACAATATGATGCTGCCACCCCCGTGCTTCACTGTTGGGATGGTGTTCTGCGGCTTGCAAGTCCCACCCTTTTTCCTCCAAACATAACGATGGTCATTATGGCCAAACAGTTCTATTTATGTTTCCTCAGACCAGAGGACATTTCTCCAAAAAGTACGATCTTTGTCACCCATGTGAAGTTGCAAACCATAGTCTGGCTTTTTTATGGCGGTTTTGGAGCAGTGGCTTCTTCCTTGCTGAGCGGCCTTTCAGGTTATGTTGATATAGGACTCGTTTTACTGTGGATATAGATATTTTTGTACCTGTTTCCTCCAGCATCTTCACAAGGTCTTTTGCTGTTGTTCTGGGATTGATTAGCACTTTTCGCACCAAAACACATTCATCTCTAGGAGACAGAACGAGTCTCCTTCCTGAGCGGTATGATGGCTGCGTGGTCCCACGATGTTTATACTTGCGTAGCATTGTTTGTACAGATGAACGTGGTATCTTCAGGCGTTTGAAAATTACTTCCAAGGATGAACCAGACTTGTGGAGATCTACAATTTTTTTTCGGAGGTCTTGGCTGATTTCTTTTGATTTTCCCATGATGTCAAGCAAAGAGGCACTGAGTTTGAAGGCAGGCCTTGAAATACATCCACAGGTTCACCTCTAATTGACTCAAATGATGTCAATTAGCCTACTAGAAGGTTCATTTTTGGGAATTTTCCAAGCTGTTTAAAGGCACAGTCAACTTAGTGTATGTAAACTTCTGACCCACTGGAATTGTGATATAGTAAATTATAAATTAAATAACATGTCTGTAAACAATTGTTGGAAAAATTACTTGTGTCATGCACTAAGTAGATGTCCTAACCAACTTGCCAAAACTATAGTTTGTTAACAATACATTTGTGGAATAGTTGAAAAACAAGTTTTAATGACTCCAGTCTAAGTAAACTTCCGGCTTCAACTGTATATATACAATTATATGTTTTATATAAAACTATACAAATGATATAAATAACTGATATACTAAACACTTTCCAACCTCCTCATACTTCCTCTCACTCCCTCTTCTCCTCATCCCCTCTTCCTCTCTTCCAGAGTGATTGAGTTTGGGGAAAAGAACCGTATGTCAGTCCAGAATGTGGCCATCGTGTTTGGCCCTACGTTACTCAGACCCCAGACTGAGTCGGCCAACATCACCGTTTACATGGTCTTCCAGAACCAGATTGTGGAGCTCATCCTCAAAGAGTTTGAGACAGTATTTGCCCCCAGCTGAGACATTTTCTATGACATCCATGAGTCAAGAGGGACAGAGACAATGGGGGTTGCCAAGTCCTGGGAAAAGACTGATGGTTACATGGGTTGCTAGATTTGGTAAAGGGAGTTTTTTTTCTGTCAGTGAACTAGCCTTTAACTGTGGTAGCTCCAAGTCTTCAACTTTCATCCCAAGTTTCAAACTCGTGCTGTCTACCCATCCAGTCATCCATCTGTTTTGGTACTTCCACTCACAAGAACATTGACAAAAAAGGAAGTTGAGAGAAAAAGGGAAAATGGATGAACATGTTGACATACCAAAGTTTACCATGGATCCGTTGACAATACCTGGCAATAGGCATCATGTTTAGTTTTACAAATAAAATATATATTACATGTAGGTGTACATGTATTTGGGGGAATATTCTGATGTTGTATCCATGGTTTGGATTGACATAACTGAGACAGATTGGTCTTTTTAGTGGATGACCTCTTAACTATATGATAGAGTCTTTGAAAAAGCTTAAATATTGTATACCTTCCCAAATGTTACCTTATCAACAATACAACTATGAGAGATTGTTTATCAAACCAATTAAAATGGTTGTTGTTGCTTTCCTTTTGGCGAGCCATCCAAATAACATACCACTGCCTTGACTGTACAGTTATTTGATTACTTCCTAATTTAGAAAAAGGCAGTGAATCTATCAAGGAATACCACTTGCGACTATATTGTGGTTCATTATGCATAACGTGGCTGTACATTATGGGCAGTATATATGAAAATATATTATGATAGAGCATAACTGTACCTTATGGCTGTTTTATAGTATTATTGTTATTACAGAACAAGGACAAGAACAATATATCAAGATATTTTGAACAACTTTTTTCTCTGTACATAAGAGTTCATCTTATAAATGAATGTTCTTCTAATAAAAGAATGTCATTTCTGTCAATGTTTCTGTCCAAAAGGCTGTGAAGTATTTGTAGTTAATCATATCAGTAATGTTAGTTCATCAAATGTAGCTGTAGCTCTGCCCACCGATGAAGTGGAGCAGAGCATGCTGGGCGATCTACAGCTCAGCGAAGAAGATCAGTAGTCAAGTGAGAGAAAGTTACAGCCATCCTTGTTTTTTCCCACCAGTTAGCTTTCATTGTGTTAGCCAAGACCAGTGTGTGTCCTTGTTCATATACCACACACACACACACACACACACACACACACACACACACACACACACACACACACACACACACACACACACACACACACACACACACACACACACACACACGCACGCACACACACACACACACACACACACTTTGGTTAAAGCAAGTCGCCAGACCACTAAGTGCCTTAGCCCATTCATACTACATACACTGTGCGGTGCATCTTCAGCATTATTAAACTGCCTCAACTGGAATCCTACCTGTCTGTCATCTGTGCCCAACCAGCACACGGGAATGAACACATGAAGTAAAACCTAACCTAAAGAATATACAGTCCACCAAGTCCTCACTTACAATTATTTATTTTACCTTGAAAATGATTGAGGATGAATGAAATTGACAACGTGATGACAATAATTAGCTTATAACACACTGCAATTCATTACCCAAAGGTTTTGAAAGTATTTGCAAAGCATTTCACTACACCCATAATATAATCTGCTAAACATGTGTATGTGATCAATTACATTTGATTTGATTTTGAAGACAATGTTTAGACAGAATAATATAATTTGAATGAATTGTGAATGGCTGGCGTAAAGTCTACTTTCCACTAATTGGTGATCTGCGCAGCGCGACTGCAATAAAAACGTGCTGGAACGCAGCCAGAATGTGTGGGCTTTGTAGGCTACTCCAAATCGATAGAGGGCAGAAATGCACCAGTTGTTGGGCTGTCCAGTAGTCACAAACCAAAGAATGTAAAAAAAAACGTACGTCACTTCTATCAGACACATAACAACACTGAAATGGCGGCTGAAGGAGTTGAAGAGATCGCTTCTAAGGAGCAAATTACAGCGGCACAGAAACAACTTCTCAGGAAAAGACAAGATCTCGACTATTGGAAGAAAAACGCGCTAAAAATACGTAGTCGCAACCGCATAACTGGACTAGCTATCGGGGCGTTTGTCATCGGCATGTGTATCCTTCCATCTAGGGTGTCATACATATCTCAGTCGGACCTTTAACGTTACAACTGTTCCAGCTGGATGATAGCGGTTATTACTTAGTGTAAAGCATAACACAGAGAATTTGACAAACATTTACTTGACAATACTTCCTCAATTCCTGACTTGGAAGACAACGCATGCTTCTAAACTTCCTTGGCTAGTTGCAAGTGGTTTGTTTACGCAATAAGTCCCGAGGAGGTGTGGTATATTGGCCATATATCACAAACCCGTATTGCTATTAAACTGGTTACCAACGTAATTAGAGCAGTAAAAATAAATGTTCTGTCATACCCGTCTGATATTCCACGGCTGTTAGCAAATCAGCATTCAGGGCTCGAACCATTCAATTTAGATTATGCTCTTATTAAATAATAAATGTCAATTTTTGTTCTCCATGAAGTAAAGCAAAAATGTGTACACCATCTTGTCTATTTCAAATCTTCTCATTGATGATCCTTGCAATCTGGATTCCTTGGAAGTCACCCCCCCCCCCCCCCCCATTGAAGTTAATATAAAGGGTAGGGACATCCTAAGGATCCAAGTTAGCACGAACAGTCATTGATCGAGACAGGTGAGTGTCAGAGAGGAAGAGGTGAAGCAAGATGGATTACTGGGCCCAAATCTGTCTTCTCCAGCAGGTGGTGTTTTCCTTTTTTTCTGCTCACTACCTGAGGAGTTTTTGTATGGAGGTCAATGTGTGTCGAATTTGGTTAACAAAAAATGTAGTGGCTTATTTGCTACATCTGGCTCATTGAAAATACGTTTTGTAAAGCATAGGTTGGTACAAGTGTACTGATATAAGGAGGACATGACATCCTGCCAACTCAGAGTCCCCACCAGTTTTATCACTGAAATGTGATACAGAACAAAGCAATGGTGTGCTTTAGGACCATGCGGATGCCACCGTGCGGTCAGGTAGGCTGTTTGGAATGTGTATCCCACTGGATAAAAAAATTAAATAATTGTCCCCCCCACTTCTAAAACCAAAGTTGCGACCCAGATATAGGGCCTTTGGGGTGGACATCCAGCTGTCTCAATCAATGAGAGAAGATTTTAAATAGACAAGATGACAGCATACACATTGCTGGATTACTTATTGGAGCAAAACATTTTTTTAAATAAATTCTAACAAACCACCTGCAACTAGCCATTGACGTTTAGAAGACATGCGCTGTCTTCCAAGTCAGGAATTGAGAAAGTGTTGCTAAAATAGATTCCAGATTCCTTATATATATTTTTTTTTTACATTTACAGATAGCTAGGGGCACACTCCTACACTTAGACATCATTTACAAATGAAGCATTTGTGTTTAGTGAGTCCGCTAGATCAGAGGCAGTAGAGGTGACATGGGATGTTCTCTTGATAAGTGTGTGAATTGGAATAAGCATTCAAAATGTAACAAGTACTTTTGAGTATCACAGAAAATGTATGGAGTAAAAAGTACAACTTGTCAAAAATATAAATAGTAAAGTACAGATACCAAAAAAAAATCTACTTAAGCAGTACTTTAAAGTATTTTTACTTAAGTACTTTACACCACTGGGTACATTACATTGAAAATTGTACACGGTCTCTAAGAGCGAAATGGTTTATGAATGTAAAGTCAATTCATGACATTTTTTGCTGTAGTAATGGTGCAGTCATGACAGTAACGAATCTACGCCCACTTTTATCTCTAGGGCACTTATACAACAGTACAGCGAAGCTTAATCATTACAACAATTATTGTCTGTGTGATTATTTTTCTAGGTGCACGGTGCTCCCAAAATAAAATGGCAGGTCGCACAACAAAAAATTTAGGAGCATATGCAACCAAAATGGTTGCACTTTATAGCCCTGGTCGAAAATGATCTGGTCTACGCTTTACATGATCTAAGTAACGCCTTTCTTGCCAGTGGTAATGGTCTGAGACTAGGTAATATTTTCATAGCTACTAACTAGCTAGCTGCTAATTTGGTGACCATGCATGTCATGGTCACCAAATAGGTTCCTAGCTAGTTTGCATGTGGTGTGTGTCTTATCATTTCTCACTGCTCTAAAATGATCCACAGCACTCAATATGGCACTGTAATGAAAACCACAACTCTCAGAAATATACTGAAATGCTCTTTGAGAGGAAAAAGGCAAAGGTTACTCCTGCCTGTTTTGTGGCCTTAACCATTTCTTGTCTTCAGTCAGCTACACTATCCTCTCAGTGAAGCAGGAGAGGATCATGGAGGACATTGATAACGAGGCAAAGATCAATTACATCAGAGGCCCCAGGACCGGGACCAACTCTTAGTGATGTTCCCAGCTCTCTCACCTGCACAGGAACAGTGGAAGCTGAGCTCACACGGGACTGGACTGTCAATCTGTCATACACAACTGTGGCCAAAAGATACACACTTGTTTTTGAAAGGTGGAGGCTCCTATCAATTTCTGTTATTTCAATATGCATTGTAGAGATAGATGTAACCATGCACATGCTCTAGACCTGGATACCCTGCAAACTGGTTTCTGAATATAATATAACTTGTTATATAATAAGAGGTTGTTTAAGAATATTACATGGTTTGTGTATTGTGCAACTAATTGGCCTCGTAATATAGGAGAAAGCTTACGTGTTGGGCTATTCCATGATATTTGGATGTTATAGAATGAAATGAAACGTAAAGCTGCAATCAGATGATTCGTGTGTAATAAATTATTTACTTACTTGACGGTGTACCCGTTTTGAGTTTTTAAAGTCAATGCGTGATGATTTTGGACATCAACCTACAGGGAAAGAAAACTCAAAACAGTGCAGGATGTTGAATAGTCATTTATTAGCAATATTTACAAATATGATTTAGGAAACAATCACGCTTGAAAGGTAAAAAAAATGGTAAAGGCACAGAATCTGCATGGCAGTATGTTTTCTAGAAACATGATTGACAACAAAATAGAGCTCATGACATCCTAAATATATATTGTATTTTTGCTGTTGATGTCTTGATTTAGAAGAACACAATCTGGGTAATATATTTCATGTGTTCTAATATAATCGTTCCCCATGTGCATACTTTAAGGCAAATAGCTCAGAATTCTTCACAGCTTCAGATCTTTGTCATTAATCAAATAATTACCAACACTAAATGCATAGGCACGCATACCGATTTAAAATATATAACTATACATCTTTACCCCGCTATTATTTATAGGGACGCAATTGTTCAATAGCAATAGTGAACGACCCCTATGGAAAGTGCATTGTATCAATCCATAGATTAAAAAGATAAAATACGTTTTTAAAGCATAAGTGTCCACTCTATGCTTAAAAAAATGAAGGCTGATAAGTGACACCCAGTATCTTTACTACTAGGTCATAGAGAGTGAGTAACAAATGAACAACGTGTAGTATATTATAAGATCTGGAGTGTTTGTATACTGAACAAAAATATAAACGCAACATGCAACAATTTCAAAGATTTTACAGTTCATATAAGGAAATCAGTCAAATTAAATAAATTCATTCGGCCCTAATCTTTGGATTTCATTTCACAGGGAATACAGATATGCATCTGTTGGTCCCAGATACCTTAACAAAAAATGGGTCTCGCAATGGGCCTCACGATCTCGTCACGGTATTTCTGTGCATTCAAATTGCCATCGATAAAATGCAATTGTGTTCGTTGTCCGTAGCTTATGCCTGCCTGCCCATACCATAACCCAACCGCCACCATGGGACACTCTGTTCACAACGTTGTAATCAGCAAACCACTCACCCCACAACGCCTTACATGTGGTATGTGGTTGTGAGGCTGGTTGGATGTACTGCCACATTGTCTAAAACGAAGTTGGAGTCGGTTTATGGCAGAGAAATTAACGTTAAATGCTCTGGCAACAGGTCTGGTGGACATTCCTGCAGTCAGCATGCCAATTGCACATGCCTTCAAAACTTGAGACATCTGTAGCATTGTGTTGTGTGGCAAAACTGCACATTTTAGAGTGACCTTTTATTGTTCCCAGCACAAGGTGCACCTGTGTAATGATCATGCTGTTTAATCAGCTTCTTGATATGCCACACCCGTCAGGAGGATTGAATATCTTGTCAAAGGAGAAATGCTCACTCACCGGGATGTGAACAAATTTTAGAGAACTAAGCTTTTTGTGCATATGGAACATTTCTGGGATCTTTTACTTCAGCTCATGAAACATGGGACAAACACTTTACATGTTGCGTTTATATTTTTGTTCAGTGTACGTTCATAAAGTGACATTTAGTTTTTCATTGCTTCATTAACATTTGTTTACACCAAAGACAGCTCTGATGTTTTGCTGATACTTGCAGGCAGCTTGGATTGACTCTTATTTAGGTGTATTTGATTTAGTTCGCCAGGCACACCAAGTAAGCGGGGCTGCAAAATGGAAAACTGCTTACCTGACTTGACGGTCAATACATTAGATAGATGCATATTTGTTCATCCCATTCCTTACGCAATATTATAAACCCTACAAACACACTGTTTTGAAGGCAATGATTACATCTCATCCTGCTAAAGCTATCTTATCTCCTGATTCATAACATCTGGACAGTAAAACACTGTCTAGCTAGGGCTGGATTCAATGCATATCGTCGAAGTATTGCAGATGACCCGCGTAAAAAATTTACGTTTTTTTCAGATTGAGCAGACATGCAGCGTTTACCGTGAATAGTCTCCGTGACCGCAGGAACATTGCCTTTAGTTGTCAATCGCAACATTAAGCAGAACTTCAGCACTTCGGATTGAATAGGGTCATTTTGTATTAAGGGGAGTTCCTGCTTGCAGCAGTTGGATGACCAGGTGCAGGAGAGAGCAGGGCTTCTGGGATGTGTGTTTTCCAGGGCAAGCACACGCAGGAACACACACCTTTAGCCTTCCTATCCTCACTTTCCATTTGACCTGACGCTACACACAGCTATAAAAGCTTAGCATCCTTAAGATCGGGAGGGGGACTTCCTTGGCTTGGTGTCACAATACTAACTCATGGTATTGCACATGAACCAGATGGCAGATAGGGTGCTTTGGTGCTCTGACAATGAGATCCTTATCTATCGTCGTTAGGAGTGTTTAGTGAGGCCCATTGTGTGGATGACCATGGCCTTTTCTCATTTGGGATAAAGTCCGTCCTCCAACCTCTCCTTCGTCCTCTCTCTTCCGTGACTCAGAAACTGTTAAGGGGTCGAGGCAAACAGAAGTGTATTCTTCCTCCTTGTTAGCCATCTTTCATGGATGATAGTCATGTGTGTCCTACCTGAGTCCTTCACGGAATAATTTTGAAATCTGCCACACCCCCTTTGAATCAGCTTTTGTTTTTTTTGATGGAGAAAAGCATGCACATGTTTACAAACAATATGCTACCTATAGTTGTATCTATAAAATGTCTTGAACAACTAACTTCATTTGTTTTTATCACTCTACACATTTATTTTGGGATCCACCCCTGTAAACGTCATTTGCCTGAGTGGAGAAGAAGTCTAATTTCTTACAAGCGCATTTTCGTCCTCGTTCACTCTCCTTGCTACCTCTCCTCAATTACCTTTTTCAAAAGGAGGCGAGAGAGGACAGAGGAGAGAGGACAGAGGATGCAGGAGTTGAGCAAATCCAATTGAGAAAAGGCCCATGTCTTCTGGCCATCCGGTTTCCCCATCCCAAGGCTCAGGCTGGGAGCTATCTGTTCAGCACTGGGCTTGGCAACTTATTGGTCATCATTGGGCTCCCTCTTTTCCTGGTTGGTGGTTGGCAGGGGAGGCGGCTGGCCACAGTATCACCTGCCCCAACCCCCTGTCCTCCGGATCACATAGGGAGACGAGTCTCACTAGTAGGAGAGAGGTTAGAGGTCAGAGGGCGTAGTGTATTCAAGTTACCAAGCAGGTTAACAAAGAAAAACCAAGGTGACTACGTTAACATATTATTTCCATCACTGCACAGGTTTTTAGAAGGATTACACCTGTCAAAATGTTCTACGTTATTGTTCAGACTGACACGGTCAGGGTTCAGGGATCATGGGTCAGACAGGGTGCTTGCTCACCATCCGGTTGTAGTCGGGGGCAAAGGTCACCCCTTTACTGGACCTCTCCTGAGAGCCACTGCTGCTGCCACTGACTGAGTTTTTACGCATGATCCCTGTGTTTGTAAGACATGGAGGGAATAGCTAAGTCATAACGAACTCCCAACCAGACAGCAACATAACTACTACAATACCAACTGACCTGCAGGGGGCAGTATATCCAGTCTCTGCAGGCTGTTCCTACGCGAGCCGGGATAGTTGCCGCTCTTGGAGAGGCGCCTCTGGCGGTTGTTGAGCATGGCGGCGGGGGACATGATGCCAAGGGGAGGCACCTTTCCCATCCGCTCATACAGTGCCTCAATCTCCCTCTTCTGAGTGAGCTGGAGGGCCTGCACCTCTGACAGGTGCCTGAGAGAGAGAGAGAACAGAGAGGGGGAAGGGAGGAAGGACAGAGAGAGGGAGGGGAGAAGAAGAAGAAAGAGAGGGCACAGAACATGAATATAGGACAAGGAGGAGAGAATACAAGAGAGAGTGAATGGGACAGAGAAAGAGTTGAGAAAGGAGAAGATGGTCAAGGTCAGGGGTAAGAAGAGTTTTATTAAGTTAGCTTGAATTGGTGTTTTCACAGTCAGGTCGTGAGTTTGGAAGATCATTTTGGTTTAATGACCATTTGGTGTTGAAAAACCAAGTTCTAAGAATGGTCAAAACCTTATGTCATGCTCTAATGATGACAGTGGAGGCTGGTGGAAGGAGCTATAGGAGGACAGGCTCATTGTAATAACTGGAATGGATTGAATGGAACGGTATCAAACATATGGAAACCACATTTGACTCCGTTCCATTGATTCCATTTCAACCATTACAATGAGCCCATCCTCCTATAGCTCCTCCCATCAGCCTCCACTGAATGACAATGCTTATGACCTTATTACACATGTTGATGTCAACAGTTCTTTGAAGTCTTTTTAATTCAACTAGAGTGATAAAGACACACTTCTACTTCCTATCAACAATGTGGCCATAACCCGTTTGTTTTGTTTTGGAGGACTGGGGAGGAACCGGTGACCTTGATTGGTGGAACAACGTTTTCTACTTTGACTGTGTGTTTGTTCACAACCTCAGAGACTTAACTTCAAAACCAGAAATGGTGCGCCTCCTCTCCTCCACTCACCTGTCCCTGAGTTCCTGTAGCTCCTCGCACATATCCTCGTCCTCACTCTCTGTCTCGTCACTGCTGACATACGAGGCGCTGCGTGTGTAGCTCATCCAGGGCTGGTTCAGGTTGCTCCCGCTGAACTGGGGGCTCCCCGCTGTACCCTCCCACAGGCTCAGGCTCAGCCTCCGGCCCCCCCTTCTCCTCAGCTCCTCCTCCTCATCCTCCTCTCCCTCCTTTTGCTCCTTGTCGGGCTCTTTGTCGGGCTCCTTGTCGGGCTCCTCCTCACTCTTCTGCTTGTCCTCCTGCTCTGTCTGCTTAGGGCCTCCAGTCAAGGACTGGGCGATGTCTATGTTACACAGGGGCCCGCCGGGGGATCGCTGGGGAGGGGACACGGTTACAGTGCTAACGCTGCTTTCTGATTCGCCCCCCTGCTCCTCGGTGCTGGTATCAGATTCACTGTCCCGGGAGGAAGGGGTGGTGCTAACGGTGACTGTGGGCGGGGTTTGGTGTTGTGGGTGGGTTTGGGGAGGATCCTGGGCGGGGCTAGCGGAGGCTGCAGGGATCTCTCTGCTGGGTGTGACCTGGAAACGGCCGACGGTAACTGTAGGCTTTTTCTCTGTTGGAGGGAGAGAGAAAGAGAGAAGAAGAGAGTGGGGGAGAGTGAGAGTTATGTCACGTTACGTAATTGACACCCATTATAATGGTGTCTAGAATGGTCATTGACATTAAGCCAACCTACTCATCTACACAACAAAGTATTTCTCATCAAAGTTCATACTACAGGTTGGGCACATGGGGGGCAGACTTAACTGTACAAAGATTTAAGTCATGTTGCTTGAGAGAGTACCTTGGGGTCATACAAGTACACAGTAAAAAGTTAATTGATAAATTAATGATCCACAGTATCGTATATTAAGTTGCCATGGACACAGCAGGTGCAAAAATACAATGTGGTTTTTCCTGACATATCGGCTACCTTGGAAACAGACAGTGCTTAAAAATGTACATGAGTTAAAAATGAATTGACGTGATTGACCATTATTAGCTCATCATGCCAAATGCATACACAATGAAAAGGTGTATGGCATGGAGAGAGAGAGCTTACCCTCAGAGATAGGTGACAGTCTGTTTTTGGCAGCGTTTGCTCCCGACTCTGACACCACCAGGGGTGAAGAGGTTCTTAGCCTGGGTGAAGACACCTGCAGGGTAAAATAACAACAACATTTTTTCAGCTTTACCAGATCAGTACTGTAATAATACACTATGCCAAAACATGTTACAGGCGTGTCTAATCTATACAACACTGTAGAGGAACAGGTTTGAGGTTTTAAAGGTAAGGCAAAACAGGTTGAAGCAAATTCATATCCTACAGTATACACTTCTTCTTCATGTTTATGAGCACATATTTATTAAGTGACTCACGGTGCTCTGTGGGCTGTCTGGAGCTGAGGAGGAGGGGGAGCTGGTGATAGAGGTGGAGGCTGAGCTGTCTGTCTGCTCCTGGAACCCCACCCTGGGCCCCAGCTGGCAATACATCTGGGGACTCGCCCTGGATCCTGGAGGAGAGAGGCTGGAGCCAGCTTGCCTGAAAGCAGTCCCATCCACTAGTCCGCCAGGCTGGGGTGACCCTGGGACTACGTTGGCTTTCAACAGGCTCTGTTGGTGTAGAGCCTGGGTGTCTGCATACTGCTGGCACATGTCCAGATACTGGCCCGCTGTTATCTTGCCCTGGGGTTGGTAGGGGCCCTCCCCTGGCATCAGCTGGGGAGGGCCAAACATGGAGGGGTGATAGGAGCCAGACTGGGCTGGGTTCAGACCGCTGGGCATGGAGGTGGGGGGCATGAAGGACTGGGCCACGCTCATGGCCAGGGACAACACGTTGGCCAGGGAAAAGAGGGGCTGGTTGTGGCTGTTTGGGGGCCACATGCCTGGGTTCTGCTGCTGTTGAACTGGAGGGGTAGGCTGGGGGGTACTGCCCACTACCTCACCGCTCAGAGGTAACGTTTCACCCCTCTGCTGCTGCCCTGGGGTGGCCGGCTTGGCCGGGGAGGAGGAAGGGGATGGGGAAGAGGAGGAGAGGTTGGAGTTGCTTAGGACCCGGTGGAGGGTCTCGGGGGTGAAGGTGGCGCTGGTGGGCTTTGAGGAGTTATGGGTGACAGGGTAAGGGAAGGGGAAGTGGGTGTTGGGGACATAGGGGGGCTTGGGGTACTGCTGGGGCAGGGGAGGCAGCTGATTGAGGGGCATCATGGGGGGCACGGCCTCGGGGTGGGAATACTGGGAGTAATGGGAAGCAGGCGGGTGGAAGGTCTGGGAAGAATCTGCAAGGCGCATAAGAAATATTGGGGTTAGACTCATAAGTAGGGTAACAATCTGACTTATGACTGGTTGAATGGGTTCCATCCACAAACAAAATAAAGACCTGTTCTAAAGAGTTCATGTTAAGTAGACAGCATTCCCTTCTGCCTAGCACCACATCTAAAGTAACCAATCAGTTATTTACAACATAAATCAAACTGGACCACCTGAGGAAAGACCTACTTTCACTCAGATACAGATACAGTGACACAGTATTGGTTACATTCGATTTTCCTCTCACAAATGTAGATACTTCTTTCCTTTTTCATTCTTACCAATGGACAGAGATATCATTCTGCAGCACAACTTCAGCTCAGTTAACTTCTTTCAGCTAGGGGGCAGAATTTTTATGTTTAGAAAAATAACGTTCCCAAGGTAAACAGACTATTTCTCAGGTCCAGATGCTAGAATATGCATATAATTGGGATAAATTAATTGGGATAAATTAGGATAAAAAACACTCTAAAGTTTCCAAAACTGTCAAAATATTGTCTGTGAGTATAACAGAACTGATTTTGCAGGCGAAAACCTGAGGAAATCCAACCCGGAAGTGTTTTTTATTTGGAAAAATCCCTGTTCCGTTGCCTGCCCCTCCTCTATTTTAACCTGTTGGGGATGGGGGCGCTGTTTAGACTATTTATGCTAATTGGGTAATTTTTTAAACGGCTTCCCACAAAATCCTTGATCGTACAATATGCATATTATTATTATTATTGGATAGAAAACAGTCTATAGTTTCTATAGGAGTTGAAATTTTGTCTCTAAGTGGAACAGAGCCCATTCTACAGCAATTTCCCTGACATGGAGTCAGATTTCAGAAATGTTGGCCACTGTTCTGAAGTCAGTTAAAAGGGCACTGTTATTGCTATGACTATACGGACACTTCTTACGTCTTCCCCTGGATGCCTTTACGTGATGACGATTCCAATGGGGTCGATTGCGCGTTCACAGGCCCTATAAATTAAAAAACCCTGTAGCTAGCAAGTCTTTCCTTGGTGCGTAACGCGCGTGCTGGACACCGACCCGCTCCTGTTCCAAGCGTTAGTTTAGCCTGTTATATTTCTCCGGTCATCTTTTCACTCGTTATAGGAGTTAAAAACATCATAAGGTAGTTAATTTAAAGCGTTTTATAGCAATTTATATCCGTTTAGTGCGATTTTGGGACATTTATTTTTGAAACGATGTGAATAGCTGGGCACGCTTTTCAGTTCATCCCGAACGCAGTTGGCATTTCCACATGGCAAGAGGACAGCTTTCCACCAAAAGACGATTACTCCCAAGAAAGGATCCTTTGCCCAAGATACTGATGGAAGAACAGCTCAAGGTAGGACATTTTTATTATGATAAATCGTGTTTCTGTCGAAACATTTTAGTGGCTTAGGACGCCATGTTTTTTGACGTAGCTTCGCTTGGCGCAAACTGTATTGAAAAGTAAGGATAAATTAAAAAATGTAATTCCGCAATTGTATTAAGAATTAAATTGTCTATCAATCCCTGTCCACCCTATATTTTTTAGTCACGTTTATGAGTATTTATGTATAAGAGTAGATCACTGTCTAAGTGGCGCAAGGACATTTTCTGACCAGCTTGTCTACATTTCACATTGTCTAACCATGATTTTGGTGGCTAAATATAAACATTTGCGATCAAACTCTATATGGATTGTGTAATATGATGTTACAGGAGTGTCATCGGAAGAATTCTGAGAAGGTTAGTGAAAAAATTAATATCTTTTGGCGATGTTGACTTTTATCGCTCACTTTGGCTAGAATCAATGCTGGGCTGCTATGTGCTATGTGCTATGCTAATATAACGATTTATTGTGTTTTCGCTGTAAGACACTTAGAAAATCTGAAATATTGTCTGTATTCACAGGATCTGTGTCTTTCGATTCGTGTATGCTGTGTATTTTTACGAAATGTTTGATGATTAGTAAGTAGGTAAACACGTTGCTCTAAGTAGTTTTTCTATTCCATTTGTGACGGTGGGTGCAATTGTAACCTATGCCATCTACCTGAAATATGCACTTTTTTCTAACAAAACCTATCCCATACCATAAATATGTTATCAGACTGTCATCTAATGAGTTTTTTTGTTGGTTAGGGGCTATAAATATCTTAGTTTAGCCGAATTGGTGATGGCTACTGGTGTTGGTGGACAAATAAAAGATGGTGGATTATGCTAATGTGTTTTTAGGTAATAGATGTACATCTTTACATATTGTGTCTTCCCTGTAAAACATTTTAAAAATCGGACATGTTGACTGGATTCACAAGATCTGTGTCTTTCATTAGCTGTATTGGACTTTAATGTGTGAAAGTTAAATATTTTAAAAAAATATTTTTTTTGAATTTCGAGGCACTGGTTTTTCAGTGGGGGGGGGGGGGGGGGGGGTGTGCCGCTAGCGCCACGCTGATCCTAGACAGGTTAAAGGGGTATCAACCAGATTCATTTCCCAATGGCTTCCTCAGGCTGTGACCAGGCTTTAGACATAGTTTCAAGCTTTTATTTTGAAAAATGAGCGAGATCTTTCAAAACGCATCAGGTGTCCTTTGATTCGATCCTTTGATTAGTTCCTGCGTGCGAGAGATGTTGCTTGACATTTTCTTTCTCTGTAGTATTAAATAGGTTACCGTCCGGTTGAAATATTATCGATTATGTATGTTAAAAACAACCTGAGGATTGATTATAAAAAACGTTTGACATGTTTCTACGAACATTACGGAAATATTTGGAATTTTCGTCTGCCTTTCAGGACCGGAACGAGCCTGTGGTTTTCTGAACATAACGCGCAAACCAAATGGCGGTTTTTGGTTATAAAACTAATCTTTATCGAACAAAAATAACATTTATTGTGTAACTGGGAGTCTCGTGAGTGCAAACATCCGAAGATTATCAAAGGTAAGCGATTCATTTTATTGCTTTTCTGACTTTTGTGACCAAGCTAATTTGGGGCTAGCTGTTCTTACTGTTTTGTCTAGTGATTGATAAACTCACAAACGCTTGGATTTCTTTCGCTGTAAAGCATATTTTCAAAATCTGACACAATATGTGGATTAACAACAAGCTAAGCTGTGTTTTGGTATATTTCACTTGTGATTTCATGATTATAAATATTTTTAGTATTATTTTTGAATTTGGCGCTCTGCAATTCAGTGGTTGTTTACGAAAATGATCCCGCTAAAGGGATCCATGCGGCAAGAAGTTAAGCACAGGTTCCCATGAAATCAAGGCATGTCAGTCAAAAGGAAATTTGACTCGCCCAGAGTTTCAAAAGTAATTACAGACCAAAAATAAACAAAAGCTAAAACGTGTCAATGATGGATGGATTATGTAACTCACTTAACTCCTGTTTCACATTGCAGCTGCACATAAACCTCACACCTGTTAAAAGAGACTGAATGGCAACTCTAAGTAGAGCAGAGACAGAGTGGGAAAATCCCCACTGGATCGGTCAGTAAACATTCTGAGAGAGCAACTGGAGAGGGGGGGGGGGGGGGGGGGAGAGAATAAGAGAGGGCATTCAGGCCTGAACCGTCCCCCCTCTGGGTGGTTGAGGTAAATACCCAGGGGACCCTGCTGTGGGCGAACTCAGACTCTGAGTTGCCTGAGAGGAGGAAGTGACGCACAGCGCTGGCTGATAGCATTCTGCTCTACAGTAAACCTGAACACTAGAGGTGAGTGGGTGTGTCTGAGTGGGGATACCAGTTCTTCGAATAACCTTATGCCCATATATGCCCGTATAGAGTATCACATGTTTTGTCTCCAATTGCCAGACGGCCTATTGTTTCTAATGGAAATCTTCTTTCCTTCTTATTCTGCCTATCTCAATGCCCGATTGGTAAACAAATATGCAGTATACTTTGGCAATATCAAAGTATATCAACACCGCTACTCAGACTACTACTGTAATAATCATTCAAAGTCTAAGACTCAAAGTCTGATGTCCGAGGGGGAAAAAAACTGTGTTTGTTGTTTGCAGTAACTTTTTTGTTATTTTAACATCCCAAACTGACATGGCAGCTTCACCTATTAAGGATTCCAGCTATAAATGAAAGGTTTTTGTTTGTGGTTGATGGTGAGCAGCCAGACAGTTTTTCTGGGGTTGGAGTGTGGTACGTACTTGACGTGGTCTGGAAGGACTGAGAGCGGAGGGGACGAACAGAAGGGACCGCCTTTGGGTCGATGTAGAAGTCTCCAACAGGCGCCACAGGAGACGAGCCTCGGAGCTGAGCAACACTGCCCTCAGCAAAGTCTGGCCCAAAGAGACAAATAAACCCTTAAACATGCGCAGATACACCAAAGTGACATTGATCATACCGTATCGATGTGTTTGTGGGGACTGATGACAAATCTATATGTGATGGACGTCACTGTGCTGCTTCGGTTACCAATTCATCTCAGTTGATTGATTGATTGATTTTATTAGCCGGTTAAAAAAGTACATATACACACAGTACATACATTTACAAACGTGACAGGGATAGAGCAATAAAGTCAGATAATTATTTCCATTATGGTCCCTAAAGTACAATGTGCAAAAACATTATAGTTACAGACATACAGTGCCTATAGAAAGTATACATCCCGGCCTCCCGGGTGGCGCAGTGGTCTAGGGAACTGCATCGCAGTGCTAGCTGCGCCACCAGAGTCTCTGGGTTCGCGCCCAGGCTCTGACGCAGCTGGCCGTGACCGGGAGGTCCGTGGGCGATGCGAGGGTTTGGCCGGTAGGGATATCCTTGTCTCATCGCGCTCCAGCAACTCCTGTGGCGGGCCGGGCGCAGTGCGCGCTAAGGGGGCCAGGTGCACGGTGTTTCCTCCGACACATTGGTGCGGCTGGCTTCCGGGTTGGAGGCACGCTGTGTTAAGAAGCAGTGCGGCTTGGTTGGGTTGTGCTTCGGAGGACGCGTGGCTTTCGACCTTCGTCTCTCCCGAGCCCGTACGGGAGTTGTAGCGATGAGACAAGATAGTAATTACTAGCGATTGGATACCACGAGAAAAGGGGGTAAAACATTTTTTTTTTAAAGAAAGTATACATCCCCTTGGATTTCTTTACATTCTATTGTGTTACAAAGTGGGATTAAAATGGATTTTATTGTAATTTGTTGTCAACGATCTACACAAAATACTCTGTAATGTCAAAGTGGAAGATAAATTCTAACATTTGTCAAAGATGAATGAAATATAAAACACTCATATACCTTGATTAGTATTCACTCCCCTGAGTGTTGCTACATGTTAGAAACACCTTTGGCAATGATTACAGCTGTGAGTCTTCATGGGTAAGGCTCATAAGAGCTTTGCCCACATGTATTGTGAAATATTTGCCAATTATTATTCTCAAAATTCTTCAAGCTCATGGCTAGACAGCAATGTTCAAGTTTTGCCATAGATTTTCAAGCAGATTTAAGTCAAGACTGTAACTTGGCCACTCAGGAACATTCACTGTCTTCTTTGTAAGCAACTCTAGTGTAGATTTTTTGTGTGTTGTAGGTTATTGTCCTGTAAAGCAGGTTTTCCTGTGCTTAGCTCCATCCCATTTTTTTCATCCTGAAGAACTCCCCAGTCTTTGCCGATGTCAAGCATACCCATACCATGATGCAGCCACCACCATACTTGAAAATAAGGAGGCAGTTACTCAGTGATGTGTTGTGTTGGATATGCCCCAAACATAAGGCTTTGCATTTAGGCCAAAAATTGTAGCCCTTTGCTGTGTTTTTTTTGCAGTATTACTTTAGTGCCTCGTTGCATACATCTGCATGTTTTGGAATATTTGTATTCTGTATATTTGTATTCTTCTTTTCACTCTGTCATTTAGGTCATTATTGTAGAGTCACTACAACGTTGTTGATCCATCTTCAGTTTTCTCCCAACACAGCCATTGAACTGTAGGTGTAGCTGTAAAATCATCAACGTCTGATTTGTTATTCTTACCCATCTACCAATCACTGCCCTTCTTTATGAGGCGTTCGAAAAGCTCCCTAGTCTTTGTAGTTGAATATGTGGTTGACATTCAATACCAGACTGAGGGACCTTACAGATGTTGTATGTAGGGGGGACAGAGGAAGGGGTAGTCTAAACTAAGGGGGTATATACTTATGCAACGACTACATTTTAGTTATTAAACTTTTACTAATTTGTAAAATGAGTAGAATTTTCTTTTCGCTTTGACATTAGAGTATTTTGTGTAGATCAATGACAAAAACATACAATTAAATCTATTTCAATCCCACCTTGTAACGCAACAAAATGTGAAAGAAGTTCAAGGGGGTGCAGAACTTTCTATAGGCACTATAGAAACATACATACATATATTGCACACGCACACAGGGAATCTTCCTTACCGGGCAAGGATGAAGAGGAATGTGTCCGTTCCAGTCCATGTGCATGTATGTTTGGCTGAAATACAATCACAAAGCAAGTCAACCAATCAACCGTTAAAATCACTCCATGTCATATGTTGTCTTGCTGCAGAGGATTGCCATGCACTTGCTTTTGTTGTTAAGTTGTTCTAAAGATCAGGGGCAAATAACCCAGGGCCTTAAAGTTGTTGTTCATTGTAAGTGGGACCAACAAGTGCACAACTTACAAAACAACAACAGACAAAACCAACCATCTGTTTCAGGGGTGCATATCTCTGGTCTTTGAGTTCTCCAGTTGTGCTGATTAGATTTTTCACCAGGCAGTTGATTGATGTTACTGATTAGCTGGAGAGTGCCAATACCTCCTTTCCCAAGTAGAAATCAATCCCATTGTTAAATTGGGACTGTGGCCAACACAGGACTGTGGCCCTCAAGGACTGGAGGTGTGCACCACTTATATACACTGAACAAAAATGTAAATGCAACATGTAAAGTGTTGGTCCCATGTTTCATGAGCTGAAATAAAAGATCCCAGAAATGTTCCATATGCACAAAAAGCTTATTTCTCTAAAATGTTGTGCTCAAATTTGTTAATTTCCCTGTTAGTGAGCATTTCTCCTTTGCCAAGATAATCCATCCACCTGACAGGTGTGGCCTATCAAGAAGCTGATTAAACAACATGATCATTACACAGGTGCACCTTGTGCTGGGGACATTAAACGGCCACTCTAAAATGTGCAGTTTGGTCACACAACACAATGCCTCAGATGTCTCAAGTTTTGAGGGAGCGTGCAGTTGGCATGCTGACTGCAGGAATGTCCAACAGAGCTGTTGCCAGAGAATTTCATGTTAATTTCTCTACCATAAGCCTCCTCCAACGTTGTTTTAGAGAATTTGGCTGTACATCCAACCGGCCTCACAACCACAGACCACAAGTAACCACGCCAGCCCAGGACCACCACACCCGGCTTCTTCACCTGCGGGATCATCTGAGGAGGGGGAGGGGTGTGTGCTGAGGACTATTTCTGTCTGTAACAAAGCCCTTTTGTTGGGAAAAAGTCATTCTGATTGGCTGGGACTGGCTCCCAAGTGGGTGGCCCTATGCCCTCCCAGGCCCACCCCTGCCCAGTCATGTGAAATCAATAGATTAAGTCCTAATGAATTCATTTCTAGTGACTGATTTCCTTATATGAACCCAAACTCAGTAAAATCTTAGAAATTGTTGCATTCATGTTGCATTTATAGTTTTGTTCAGTATAGATGGTTGGTTTTGTAACTATTGGTTTTGTAACTAAAAAATAAGACTTTTAACGCTTAAGTTTTCATGAACCCTACATAGATGCTTCACAAATGATTGATAAGCAGGTTCTACTGGTGGTAATAGTACAGGTTTTTAACACACTGTATTGTGTTGTGTTTGGTCTGTGTACAGCTGTATGCACGTGTGGACCATGCCAACAATGGGCAGCAGTGGTTAACCGCTGCTGTATTAACAGTATTTCTACTTGCACATCATCATATGCACATCTATCACTCCAGTGTTAATTTGCTAAATTGTAATTACTTCGCTACTATGGACTATTTATTGCCTTACCTCCTCACGCCATTTGCACACACTGTATATAGACTTTTTCTATTGTGTTATTGACTGTACGTTTGTTTATTCCATGTGTACTCTGTGTTGTTGTTTGTTCTGCTTTACTTTATCTTGGCCAGGTCGCAGTTGTAAATGAGAACCTACTTGGTTAAATAAAAACCTGGCATCGTGGCACTGACCAATTATGTATATTTCTATGGCACTGACCTGCGAGGCGGAAAGGGTGCCCACTTCGCTGAGGTAGGGGTAGAGCTGGTGGGCAGCGTCCCCCAGACTCAGGGGCTCGCCCCTCCTCATCAGGGCCTCTGCACGCTTGATGATGTCACGCATGCGGTAGATGAAGCCCTCCTGCTCAGAGGGAAGGATGAACTCATTGTGGACCTGAGGGAGTTAAATCAATCAGTCAATCAATCAGTAAATGAATCATTCAATCAATAAAACAGATATGAGTGAAGGAACAGTTAGATTTGACAGATTTGACGATTGAGACAAACACGGACACAGATGGACTAAGTTAGGGAAGAAAGAGAGGAATATTTTGAACGTGAGTAAACAATCATCTTCGCTTGTTGTTGACAGGATTTCATAACAGACACCCACTTAGCTAGCCCTGAAACATGGCTGTAGACTCCTAGGAGTCTATAGCCATGTGTCAGGGCTACCACTTAGGCAGATGGCTATTGGAGCAGTGAGTCGATAGCTTTCAACTAGTTTTGAAACTAGTTTCACAGGTCTTGAAATTCCAAGTGCATTGTACAGGTAACTGCCAAAATAAAGTGGAACATCAACATAAAGTGTCTTAATAGGGTGTTGGATCACCATTCTGCCATAAGAAATTTCATAATTTGGTGTTTTGTTGATGGTAGTGGAAAACACTCTCGGGCACCGCGCCACAATCTCCCATAAGTGTTCAATTGGGTTGAGATGTAAGGGAGTGCGTAACTGGCGGCAGGAAAGTCAGGCGCAGGAGAGCAAAACTGAGTAATCAACAGAGCAGTTTTATTCATAAAACCACCGGAAACCAGAAAAACAAACAAATGGGTACAAAACCCGTTGCGTATCAGAGAAACGGTGCACATGCACTTACAATAAACAATCCCACACAAAGACATGGGGGGAACAGAGGGTTAAATATACAACAAATAATTGAGGGGATTGAAACCAGGTGTGAGGAAAAACAAGACAAAACACATGGAAAATGGATCGATGATGGCTAGAAGACCGGCGACGCCAAGCGTCGCCCGAACAATGAGGGACTCGACTTCGGCGGAAGTCGTGATATGAGATCTGGTGAATGAGACAGCCATGGCATATGGTTTACAGTGTTTTCATGCTCATCAAACCATTCAGTGACCACTCGTGCCCTGTGGATGGGGGCATTGTCATCCTATGAGGCATAGCCATGCTAGTCAAAATAATGGCCTGCCCAGCATTTTTGGGATGTTAATTGCTTAATTAACTCAAGACCCACACCTGTGTGGAAGCACCTACTTTTAGTATACTTTGTATCCCTCATTTTAAGTGTTTCCATTATTTTGGCAGTTAATTTTGCTTATGGAACCAAAACAAAGTATAATACAAGTAATTTATCTCATTTCAAGACATTTTTCAAGATATGTTATACTATTTCATATTAAGGTAAAATATCTTGGAAAATATCTTGAAATAAGATAAATTACTTGTATTAAGCCTTTTATAGGTTAAAATAAGCAATCTGCCAATAATTTCTCTTGTTATTGTCACGGTTGTCATAAGAACGGGACCAAGGCGCAGCGGATATTGAGTTCCACATATTTATTCCAAAGTGAAACATAAGCCAAAAACAATAAATCAAATAAACGAACAACGGAACGTGACTTCGTGGTGCACATGCACGAACACAAAATAATATCCCACAAACACAGGTGGGAAAAAATAGGTACTTAAATATGATCCCCAATTAGAGACAACAATTACCAGCTGCCTCTAATTGGGAATCATACAAAACACCAACATAGAAAATATAAACTAGAACACAACATAGAAATTATAAACTAGAATACCGCCTAGTCACGCCCTGACCTACTACACCATAGAGAAACAAGGGCTCTCTATGGTCAGGGCATGACAGGTATGAATTATCACTCAATATAAGATATTTCGGCTTGTTTAGATTTCACTTTTTGCAGTGCACCAATGCAAAATTGTTCTCTCCGGTCATTTTCAGCTTGTTTTAATCCCATCAACTCCATGATGTGAGCAACTGCTATGAAGTTTTAAGAACTAAGGAAATGTTCCCCCATGACTGAGGCATATTCAATCAAAAACGTTAACCATGCTTTCCCAGGCCAAACAACATTCTTTCCAAAACTGTGAGAGATCTTGCTGGAATCCATGGTCAGTTTCACTTTCTTACACAGTAAACACTATTTCATTGATTGGATAATTAGATGTTATATTCTCCAAGCACAGTGTTCTTCTGTGTTCTCTGGGAAGTTACAGTTCTGCTTGAAAAAAGCCCGATGTTTTGTAACACTGGAAGAGCTTACAGTAGCTCAGTGGATAAGAATTAGTTGAGTTGAAGATACACGCATGCACGCACAAACACACAGTGCACTCACCATGACAGCAGCAATATCCTCCGGGTTGTCTCCGTCCAGGTCAAACTTAAAGGTCACCATCTTACTGTTGTGAGTCTGGAGCTGACACTCCACCACACGGTCCACTTTGTCAGACAACTGGAAGGACAGGAGAAAAACAAGTGTTTATCCACTCAGAACACGTAGCCACTTGACAAGACCAAGGATGACTTGGATTGCAATCCTCTTTGTATGTGATTAATTCATTACAACTGCTAACTGACAGACAGACAGAGACAGAGAAACAGACAGACAGACATTCCATACCCCAGTGATTCGTAAGCGTGAGCGGGCTCTCCTCCTGAAGAGCTTGGTACCGGTACGTTTGTTGGCACTTTTTTCTGATAGGCCCTCATTGCTATCACTCAAGCCTGACGTCACATCAGAGGCATAGCTGTGGGGATAATCAGGAAGTGGTTATAACAACTGACCAGGAGATGTAACACTGTGTCCTTTTATTATTGATAATACTAACTATTGCTATAAGAACACCTACACTACTACCACCACAAAAATGTGCAGTACCAATACAACTACTACTACTGAAAGTACAACAACAACAACTACTACTACTAATGTCTACTTCTAGTCTTATTTATACTACACAACTAATAATGAACTGGTTATTAATGAGGCTGTAGTGTATGACCAAACAAACCACTGAGAGTCTTCTAACTCCTATTAAAAGGTTATTTCCATCCCACCCAGCTCCCAGAAGGAAAAGCCTATTAAGACCATTGACCTTCTCCCCCGAGACCATTATGGATTACAGTCAGAAAGGCACCTGAAGGGAAGGAAGTGCTCTGATGCCTCTTGCTCCATTCTCGTTCTAATTGCACACAGGAAATGGGGTGATTGGGGGACGAGGGCAGGGGGAGGATGGGGGAGAGAGAGTGTGTGTGTGTGTGTGTTAGGTGAGTCACAGGAGAAAGGGAAGCACACTCCAATGGAGCGCTTTAAACAGACATTCACGTGGCATCAATCATCAAAGTGTTGTTCGCCACGTCAGACTCGCTGGCTATTTCCCATGGGGATAGAGAACCACACACAGGCTCTATAAAAGATCGCCTTCAAGTTCACACACACCTGTCCTGTTTTAATGGATACTACTGGAATTGTGTGTTAACTAAAGGTCACAATTGATTTATTTTATTTAACCTTTATTTAACTAGTTAAAAGCAGCAAAGTGCTTGTATAGTGGTTGTATACTTCTATAGTACATTTGAAATGTTTGTTCCTTTGTTGGGCCTTTGTTGTCTTGAATGCAACACTGCCATACACACATCACATTATACTTAGATACTGGCAATAAGGTGTGTGGTGCAGGCCTTTGCCTTTCTTTATACCCTTTATACCCTTTCTTTATACCCTCATCATGGCAGAGGGGTTCTACATGTGTTTGGGTTACCTGTCGACAGGAGAAGAGAAACCACTGGCGTTTCCTGACTGGGGCATGATAGTGTTGGATACAGCGATACTCTGGGGGGGGGACAGAGGGTCAGAATTGTCTGTTGAGGTAGGGTGCTAAAATTACACACTCATGGCTATTCTGGGTATTAATGGCTTATCCACTCATCACTCTAATCATAAACACATATACCCGCTATATAACTAGTAGGGCCCAGAAACTTTCCTGGTAAGGTGTTGTGTAAGAGTCCTAACTGGATATAACACATTTTATAAACTATCTGGTTCGAGCCATGAATGCTGATTGGCTGACAGCCATGGTATATCAGACTGTATACCATGTGTATGACAAAACATTTATTTTTACTGCTTTAATTACATTGGTAACCAGTTTATAACAGCAATAAGGCGCCTCAGTGGTTTGTGATACATAGCCAATATACTACGGCTAATGGCGATGTCCAGGCACGCCGCGTTGCGTTGTGCGTAAGAACAGCCCTTAGCCGTGGTATATTGGCCATATACCACACCCCCTCGGGCTTTATTGCTTAAATATAACAGTTATAAGAAGTCATGATAATTAATATTTGAACTGTTGAGCTCTACATACATAGAAATATAAACTTCAAGACCTTCATACATGCTACCTACCGAGGGAAAGCAGAGATTCGGGATTGGTGGAGCGTCAGGGGGAGGAGCCTTGATGGCCAGGGCCTCGATGCGAGGGATCTCCAGGGGCAACGGAACAGGAGTGATGGAGGAAGGGGCAGAGTTAACAGGAGGCTGGAGAGGGGAATCCCCGGGATCCTGGAAGCCAGAGGAGCTCAGGTAGCCGTCCATCTCGCAGTCGGCTGCCATGGAGACATCATGGTTAAAGGAAGGGAAGTGGGAGGGAAGAGACAGACAGGCGTTAACATGTTATCAATCTCTTCTTTATGTCATGTACCCCTGACTGTGTTCAACATATACTGTAAAGGATATGTCTTGTCTGGAAATAATAATAATAATATTATTCATTAATAATAATATACTCAATGTTTCTTGTTATTTGATAATGAAAGAAAAATCCTAACATGTCCTGAGGGAGGGGTCCTTTTTGGGCTCCACTAACAGGCACCGTGAGGGACGGCTACATGGATTAGCAGGGCTCGAGAGTAACCACAACAAATGGACAGAGGCACAACTGCAAAAGATTAGTCTACTTAAGAGATATATAAAAAACACATGGGATCTACACAGGGCTATGTAGCACGTGCCCTAGGCAAAGTCTGTTGAGCCAACAGTTTCCAATACACCCTCCACTGATACCCCTTTAGCTGTACAGATAAAAGGAAACACGTGGGCCCATGCACACACAGTGCAGCTGTGATACTGTAATACCGAATCCAGGGCATGAGCATGTCAGCAATGAATGTTTGAAGCATGTTTTGGCTAAACCTTCCACATATATCAGCGAGTATGTGCCTCAGGTACTAATCTTGAAGGTTGTGTGAGAAGGCTCGACTGTACATACTGTCTGTGGGCAAATGTGTAGCTTCAGGAGCTCAGCTATGAAACGACACAAGGTTGGGATAAATGTCTCTGCTATATATAACCATGTGATTGCACTATAGTGCAGCGGTTCTCAAACCTCCCCTCGGGGACGACCAGCCACTCCAGAGCTAGCACACCTGATTCAACTTGTTAACAAATCATCAAGCCCTTGAATAGATTAATCAGTTGAGCTAGTTCACGTCTGAGGGTCCCCGAAGGAGAGGAGAACCACTGGTATAGTGAGTGTATCCTTACATGTGGCAGAGGAGTAGCTGGCGTGTCTGATGTTGTAGTGCAGCCGCTGGTCTGCCTCCTGCTCCTCCGTCTCTGCTGTGAAGCTGGCGTTTATCCCCGAATCCACCGAGCCGTTAGCCACGGACATCACCGGCCTCGACACCGTCGGAGTGGGCGGACTCTGGTCAGGGGGTGACGAGACAAGGGCGGGGTTGGGCGGTTTGATGGGAAGGGCTATTTGAGGTTTGGGGGTGGGCGGTTCTGGCTCAGGGGCCAACTCTGGTTCTTCCTCAATGACAGTTTCCTGTTGTTGGCGCAAGGCCTCCTCGGCTATCCGGCGCTGCTTCTCCCGCTGCCGCTTGATGGCGGTGGCGCGGTCCCGGATGGCTTTGGCCACCAGCTTGTAGTCTGCCTCACAGACGAAGCCCAGCACCACCTAGGGAGAGGGGGGAGAGGATGAGGGAGAGGGAAGGAAAGGGGGTGAGGGAGAAGATTAGGAAGAGGGAGGGGGGAGGGTGAGAGCAATCAGTGAACTTGACACTTGAGATCCACAAAATGTGAAAGGGGTACGGAAATCCATCAACAACCCACCATCTCCTGGGCCACCTCCTCGGGTACATCCTTGTAGAGTTCAAACAGGAACTCGATGGCGTTGTTGTCCTTGTACTTCCCATGCAGCTTCTTGGTGTCGTCCATACGCAGCCACAGCTTCAGGCCAGACTTCACTGTGTCGTCCTCCTCCGCCAGCTCAACATGGACGCCATTGTTCTCCTTGAAGAAGGTGTGTTCCAGCAGGTCTTGGATGGTGTACCTGGAGAGGCCACTGTTTTCTTAGTTCTATAATCCATTGGATATTACTGTATTTTCGCAGTCTGTTCTTTTTATAGTCATTAACTAAACATAAAAACAACAGTATTTTACTATAGGTGGGTGGATGTGGTGAGTTAGACTCTGTGCCACTTTAGACAATTGACACACAGCCAAAGGAGAGAGATGGATAGGTGTGTAATGTAATGTGCCCCCCTATTTAACAGCAGGTCAGGTATCATCTCATTAGAACCCCAGGGGGCCTGAAACCTGACACCATTAACGATGGTCGATGTGTGTGTCACCCAGTTCCCTCGCCATAGTAATGTGGCAACATTTGAATTATGTATGTCTGAAGTCGTTTCTCACTGTTATTTTTAGCTCACACCATCATTCGATCAATGCTTTGAAAGAGAATGAGAAATTAGAAAAGCTAATTTAATCATAAAACTGTTCTCGTCAGGGCATTTACACAGTTGTTGGCTGAGACTGATACAATTTATTTTGTTCCAATGTCAGTGCCCTTAGATTAATGTTGGAGAGAGAGCGACAAAGAGTCTAGACAAACTAGCCTGACAGGTATAATATCCTTTGTCTAGGAGGAACAAAACTGTCTGTCTAATGTTTTTCACACATTAAGAAATACACACACACACACACTTCGACCTAGAATCTATCCAACATTTGATACCACACCCACGCAGTGACAGACTGAATGCGGATGTCTGAGGTAAGGTGAGTAAAGAGAATTCCTATCTGATTACTCTACCTCTGGTCTGTATTTATGCGGATGCATCCCTCTATGATCTCTTTCAACTCAGGGACTTTTACTTTGAAGAAGCTGTCCGGCTTAATTCCCTGTGAGGAGAAAGAAGGAGGGGAAAAGAGGAACGGTTAAATATGTCACCGACGTCAATCACTCCACCATTTGGGAGAGGAGAGGACTGACGCAGGCAGAAGGACCCCTGAAGCAGAGTATGTGAGCAGAGCGGAGTTGGAGCAGAGCAGGGAGTGGAGCGTGCCCAATTTGACTGGAGTGAGGAGCGAGATTCCCAAAGGCTGGAGCGTCGGCCTTCGCGCCCGTTCCAGTAGAGCTCACTTCACGAGCTCAGGGCATGCCCGGCCCAGCATGCATTTGTAGTCTACTTGGGTGCTGCTATAACCCCTTGCTTTAGCTACTGTCATGGAGTTCCCTAAATATTTTAATAAAGAAACACACAGGTGCAAAATCAAGGTGACTTACAAAGATGAGGGCCAAGAGCAAGAGAGGGAGTGTGGTGATGTAGTGTCCACAACTAAAGAATCATTGTGGAATCTGAAAATACAAATTTCCCGAAAGCATGATGGTGTAGGCTACTTACTACATGCATATGCTAAAAGAAAGGAATGAGGTGGATAGCTAATTAAGTGTGTCACTGTAGCAAAGTATTTCTAAAATAATAATCTGATCTCTTAAAGGATTCCTTCATTTTTGTTCCATTATCTATTCAATAGGCCATAATTGATTTTGGCCCAATAGGCCTGGCATATTCCAACTTTCAAGGAACTTTCTGTTTTGATTGGGTTATTTTGAATAAAAACATCCCTGCCCAGCCAGGCAAGAGTATCCATAGTCAAGATCCCACAAATCACAATGGGGAAATGGCTACCTAAATATGATCCCCAATCAGAGACAACGATAACCAGCTGCCTTTGATTGGGAACCATACCAGGCCAACATAGATATATAATTCCCCTAGATAACCTACCCTTAATCACACTCCGACCTAACCAACATAGAGAATAAACAGCTCTCTATGGTCAGGGCGTGACAGTAGCCCCCCCCCCCCCCCAAAGGTGCGGACTCCGACCGCAAAACCTGACTCAATAGGGGAGGGTCCAGGTGGGCATCTACCGTCGGGGGTGGCTCCGGTGCGGGGCGAAGTACCCACTCCGCTCGTGGATACGTTATCTGAGGAACCGGACCGTGGATTGTCGCCGGAGGCACCGGACCGTGGATCATCGCCGGGGACTCTGGACCATAGATCGTCTCAGGAGGTTCCGTACTGTGGACCGTCTCAGGAGGTTCCGGGCTGTGGACCGTCTCAGGAGGTTCCGGACTGTGGAACGTCTCAGGAGGTTCCAGACTGTGGACCGTCACAGGAGGTTCCAGACTGTGAAACGTCGCCGGAAGCTCTGGACTGTGAAACGTCGACGGAAGCTCTGGACTGTGAACTGTCGACGGAAGCTCTGGACTGGGAACTGTCGCCGGAAGCTCTGGACTGGGAACTGTCGCCGGAAGCTCTGGACTGGGAACTGTCGCCGGAAGCTCTGGACTGGGAACTGTCGCCGGAAGCTCTGGACTGGGAACTGTCACCGGAAGCTCTGGACTGGGAACTGTCGCCGGAAGCTTGGTGTGTGGTGCCGGCACTGGTGGTACCGGGCTAGTGACACACACCTCAGGACGAGCATGAGGAGCAGGCACAGGACGTACTGGACTGTGGAGGCGCACTGGAGGTCTAGAGCGTAGAGCTTGCACAAACCGTCCTGGCTGGATGTTCACTTTAGCCCGGCAAGTGCGGGGCGCTGGCACAGGACGCACTGGGCTGTGAAGGCGCACTAGAAACACAGTGCGTAGAGCCGGCGCAGGATATCGTGGTCCGAGGAGGCATACTGGAGACCAGGAGCGCTGAGCCGGCACAACCCGTCCTGGCTGGATGCTCATTTTCGCACGGCAAGTGCGGAGAGCTGGCACCGAGCACACCAGGCTGTGAATGCGCACTGGAGACACAGTGCGTATCACCGCATAACATGGTGCCTGAACGGTCACACGCTCCTTAAAGGAGTGCGGGGAGTTGGCTCTGGTCTGAAACCTGGCTCCGCCAACCACCCCGTGTGCCCCCTTCCCAAAAAAATCTGGGTGCTGCCTCTCGTGCTTGCGTCGTGGTTGCGAACCCTGGAGTTGTCGTTGATCGTCCTTCGCTGCCTCCGCCTGCTTCCATGGCAGGGTCTTGTATCTCTCCAATACTTCCTCACAAGTCCAGGCTATTCTCTCCTCAACCTCCTCCAAAGACCAGAATGCCATCTCCTCCCGGGCACGCTGCTTGGTCCAGTTGAGGTGGGATTTTCTGTCACGATCGTCGATGGAAGGATCGGACCAAGGTACAGCGTGGTAGGCGTACATTTTAATTTATTAAATGAATCCCGAAAAAACAACAGAAACGTAACGTCTAGTAGAGCTAAACAGCACAGTACCAAAAACAAGATCCCACAAACTACAGGTGGAAAAAGGCTGCCTAAGTATGATCCCCAATCAGAGACAACGATAGACAGCTGCCTCTGATTGGGAACCATACCCGGCCAACAAAGAAATAGAAAACATAGATTGCCCACCCTAGTCACACCTTGACCTAACCAAATAGAGAATTAAAAGGATCTCTAAGGTCAGGGCGTGACAGTCATGCATAAGAACAGTCCTTAGCCGTGGAATATTTGCCATATACCACACCTCCTCGTGCCTTATTGCTTAAGTAAGTTACAGCCTATGTAGGCAATTTATAGACTATAATTATTTAGTACAACGAAATGTTGTTTAAATGCTGAGCGCTTAATGTCCCTGACTCCCTACCAGCCTTGTGTGTCACATTCGCAAATGCTTCACAATTTATTTCTTTGTAGCTATAGCCTTGAAATAATACAGCCTAAATAATCATTTTTGTTCCTTCTTAGTCTCTGCCTGGCGCCTGACCTATTTAGAGTGTTAATATGCTGTTTAATATGACATGTTGCCTATTTGAAATGATGAGCGCTTCTTACATTCACCTTTTCATGTTTATTAAAATACTTTTCATTCAAATCATATCAAATGTATTGCTCACATACACTTGTTTAGCAGATGTTATTGCGAGTGTAGCGAAATGCTTGTATATGGTTTGGTTTCAATACTTCAAAACCAAATGGTAGGTTCAGGTAGCCACAAAAATAGATGGGTGTTGGTTAAATTGTGATGTTAATGAATGGGGGAATTTGGAGAGGCAGTTTTTTTTCGTGTGAGAAAAAGAGGTTTTTAGTGGAGCGGTTGGAAAGGACGTGGAGTGCCGAAGCGGTGCACAAGCACTGCTCCATGAGCGATGAGCGGGATAGCCAACCGCTCAACTCCGCTCACCTACTCTGTCCTAAAGGAGCCAGGGTGATACGGGAGTGAGGAGTGAGGGACAATGTGGAGATTATTCCCTAGCCTTCCCTACACCACTATGATGGATGGAATACTTTATAAGTGTGTCTCTATGCTTCAGAGACACAGTAGATGTACATCCTCTATTCACATTGGTAGATCTCCTGGGGAGAATACCTTTAAATATGAAATATATATATTATAAATGTCTAAATGGAGTTAAAGGTTTCGTTGTTATCAGTAACTTTGTCACGACTCCGACCGAAGGTGACTCCCCTTCCCGTTCGGGCGGGGCTCGGCGGTCGTCGTCACCGGCCTACTAGCTGCCACTGACTCTTTTTCCTCCCCCTCCTTATGTGTTTATTTGTTACACCTGTGTTGAGGTGATTTATAATTAGTGGGGCTTTATTAGTCAGCCAGCCCGTACGGTTCTTTGTGAGGGATTGTTCAGCTGTATGTTGGATTCGGGAGTAGATGAACGTTGGTTTGTTTCGTTCATCAATTGTATTTTGGACTGGGTTTTTTTGTCCTCCGTGTAGGGGACATTTGTTTGTTGCACCCAGTGTTAATTCGTGTGGACATTGTTTGCCAGTTGTGCATTAAATGCACCATATTTGAACTGTCTGTTGTTCCTGCGCTTGACTTCACACCCCCCGACACCCAGAGCGTTACAAACTTTAGGTCGTGATGTCATTGGTAACAGTTGCCCGGACACCCTGCCCAGGGGCACAATGTCAAAAAACAGGGTGTTCCCGTCAGAGACATTCTCTGTGGGCCATCGTCATAGAGTTCAGACATAATGGAGCATGGCTATGCACACAAACAAACACGAACAAACGCACGCACCAACACACACACAAAGAGGAGGGTTTGACTGTGTCCCAACTCGTTCACTGTTAAGTTTCTCTCTGAGTTCTACAGCCAGTTAGAACTAAAGTTCAAATGTGGTGAGAGAGTGGTGGTGTGTGTAAGAGTATTGCGGTGCTAGCCTGTTAGCTAATGGTTTTGTACACAAACACTCAGGTCATGATACATAATGTCCAAACCCATCGAGAGCATGCAGGTCTGTGTGGGTGCAGAGCACTGAGTACTAACTACCATGTGGTTTCCTAAAGGGCAGTCAGCTCATAGCTCTTGTTTATTTGGTTAGACACAAATGTTCAGTGACATAATACAAAATGTACAAAACCATCTAGAGGATAGTGATGGATATAACAGGTGTCCATACAGTAGCTGTCGTGACCGGATACAAGTAGAGCGAGACTTCCTATGGGGCTGTTAGCTAATAGCTAACGTAGCGTGAGCATGAATACCAAGCAGCAGTCAGATACTCACTACATAGTAGCCTTAGCATGTGTGGCGGTGAATACAATGACTGGGTTACACAGGTAAATGGGATACTTCCTGTAATGCTGTGTGTTAATGCTTAGAGGTGATGCATGGCCAATATGCTCTTTAGGTTTATGAGGTAACTATCACCAGACACAGCGCAGGGAGTTCCGGTAGGGTGAGAGAAACAACCAACAGAGCTATGTCCTACTGAACAATATGCATGAACAAACACATTCACTCACTATAAAGCCAATGTCACACACAGAACCACACGCGTATACAGACATGGCCACATCACTAAACCACAGGTCTTTTCTGTGAAAGTATGGGAAACATGGTGTGGGTGGAAAGAGGATAAACGCTTCAAGAAGAGGTATTACCACAAGAAACGATTGAGTCATTCTCCCCTTTGAAGCTTCATGAACAGAACACGCAAGTGTAGCGGAGGAGATTAACACATTTCATTGAGGTGATAAGTCTCCCCGACAGAGAAACATACCACTATTTCACAGTCTGTCGCCTCCATGGCCTCCACAGATTAAACAAGGCCTGGAGGGTCAAGGTCTGGAGTTACTGAGCGGAAAAGCAAGGTAAACCTCCTCCGTGTAAAATGTACGAGGTGGAAACAACAAGATGATGGCAACGAGATACGAAATGGGAAGCCTGGTCCGCGTTTATCACACACACACACACACACACACACACACACACACACACACACACACACACACACACACACACACACACACACACACACACACACACACACACACACACACACACACACACACACAGAAATCGTTTAACACAGATCACAGAGGGTGAGCGGAGTTGATCACAAGGTTTTCAGCAAAAGGAACCTGTCTGCACAAAGTGAGTGATGTGATGCAGCTTGTTTTTATTACATAACTCCTCAAAAAAAGACTATAAAAACCATGTGACATTATATTGGATTAAAGAACACAGTGGGAAATTTGTGGAGGAACTTTAAGTTGCTCAACCGGTTCCATGTGACGAATAGGGTGAAATACGTAGCAGTAAAAATAAAATATTGGAGAGGACCAGTGTGATTTGAAAAATGTGTTTTTTTCCCGGTGGTGACGAAATGCCCTCTTTTCCCACTAAAGTGAGGGGAGGCAGCGGGACTTACTAACGGAAAATGGACTCTATCGAATTCTCTGGTGTTATCCGAGCAAATAATTGCAGCGTTTAACTACGTAAGAGAAAAGGGAAGGGAAAAGACATAATAACAAAACAAACAAGACATTCTAAGCAACAAAAATGTAGAGAAAAAAAAGCTAAATGATGTCCGTCTTAATGGCTGATATGAAAACCATCTGAAGACATGAATAAACCTTTCAGTCTTTAGAGAGGCTTAGGCAGGAGTCACAGAGCCTGCTCTGTACAGTGGCTTTTGTTGGTCGGTGACATCAGCCTCTAACACAAACAAACAGTGACCTTGTGTAATGAGATGAAAAGACTCCATTTTCCATTGTGCTATAGCTTCTTGACTTCTAGCACTCAGAAAGCCCTTTGAAAAATGGCTTGATGTGAATGCTTTAATCTTCTCACGTAAAATAAATAAATGACGATCAAATTGAAAATGTTTCCCATGGAAATACTATGACTTGATGACTGAAGTTTTATGAGCAGACCACTGCAATAGTTATTGCGCTACTGGCCTTTTTAATACAAAGCTTACAGGCTGGCTCCCTGCTGCTAAAACAAGGGTATAATGCTAGTGGTTCTGAGATCAAAACTAGAGTAGAACCATAATCTAACTCAGTCAGGGAAACGTATGTACATGAAACATGTGTGGGAGGATATGGGCCACAGGTCTGTGTACATGAGTACACGCGTGTTCCTTAAAACATGATTCAATCACACAGACGGATAGAAATGAGACAGAGAGAGAGAGACAGAAAGAGAGATAGACAAAGAGAGAGACAGAGAGAGAGAGAAAGAGACGAGGAGAGCAAGAGAGAGAGAGCGAAAGAGACAGAGAGAGACAGAGAGAGAGACAGAGAGAGAGAGACAGGGAGAGCAAGAGAGAAAGAGACATAAACAGAGAGAGAGACAGGGAGAGCAAGAGAGAGAGAGACAGCGAGACAGACAGAGAGAGACAGCAAGACAGACAGAGAGACAGAGTGAGACAGCAAGACAGAGAGAGAGACAGCGAGACAGACAAAGAGAGACAGCGAGACAGACAGATAGAGACAGTGAGACAGCGAGACAGACAGAGACAGGGAGAGATAGCAAGACAGAGAGAGAGACAGAGAGAGAGACAGCGAGACAGACAGAGAGAGAGAGCGAGACAGAGTGAGAAACAGTGAGACAGAGACAGCAAGACAGAGAGAGAGACAGAGAGAGAGACAGCAAGAGAGACAGCGAGAGAGACAGCGAAACAGAGACAGAGAGACAGCGAGACAGAGACAGCGAGACAGAGACAGAGACAGCGAGACAGAGAGAGACAGCGAGACAGAGAGAGACAGCGAGACAGAGAGAGAGACATCGAGACAGAGAGAGACAGAGAGACAGAGAGAAACAGAGAGAGACAGCGAGACAGACAGAGACAGTGAGACAGACAGAGACAGTGAGACAGAGAGAGAGACAGCGAGAGACAGCGAGACAGACAGAGAGAGACAGCAAGACAGACAGAGAGACAGAGTGAGACAGAGAGACAGAGTGAGACAGCAAGACAGAGAGAGAAACAGCGAGACAGACAAAGAGAGACAGCGAGACAGACAGATAGAGACAGTGAGACAGAGAGAGAGACAGCGAGACAGAGAGAGACAGCAGGACAGAGAGAGAGACAAAGAGAGAGACAGCGAGACAGACAGAGAGAGAGAGCGAGACAGAGTGAGAAACAGTGAGACAGAGAGAGACAGCGAAACACAGAGAGAGAGACAGCAAGAGAGAGAGACAACGAGACAGACAGAGAGAGACAGTGAGACAGAAAGAAACAGGGAGACAGAGAAAGAGAGACAGTGAGTAAGAGACAGCGAGACAGAGAGAGAGAGAGGGACAGCGAGACAGAGAGAGAGAGAGAGACAGCGAGACAGAGACAGCGAGTAAGAGACAGCGAGACAGAGAGAGAGACAGCGAGACAGAGACAGCGAGAGAGCAGGCGAGACAGACAGAGAGAGCGAGACACACATAGAGAGACAGCGACAAAGAGAAAGACATCGAGTAAGAGACAGCGAGACAGAGAGAGACATCGAGACAGAGAGAGAGACAGCAAGACAGAGAGAGAGACAATGAGACAAAGAGAGAGATAGCGAGACAGAAAGAGAGAGACAGCGAGACAGAGAGAGACAGCGAGACAAAGTGAGAGACAGCGAGACAGACAGAGAGAGAGAGCGAGACAGAGTGAGAAACAGTGAGACAGAGAGAGACAGCGAAACACAGAGAGAGAGACAGCAAGAGAGAGAGACAACGAGACAGACAGAGAGAGACAGTGAGACAGAAAGAAACAGGGAGACAGAGAAAGAGAGACAGTGAGTAAGAGACAGCGAGACAGAGAGAGAGAGAGGGACAGCGAGACAGAGAGAGAGACAGCGAGACAGAGACAGCGAGTAAGAGACAGCGAGACAGAGAGAGAGACAGCGAGACAGAGACAGCGAGAGAGCAGGCGAGACAGACAGAGAGAGAGACACACACATAGAGAGACAGCGACAAAGAGAAAGACATCGAGTAAGAGACAGCGAGACAGAGAGAGACATCGAGACAGAGAGACAGCAAGACAGAGAGAGAGACAATGAGACAAAGAGAGAGATAGCGAGACAGAAAGAGAGAGACAGCGAGACAGAGAGAGACAGCGAGACAAAGTGAGAGACAGCGAGACAGAGAGAGACAGCAAGACAGCGAGAGAGAGACAGCGAGACAGTCAAGGACCATATCACCTCCACCCTACCTCACACCCTAGACGCACTCCAATTTGCTTACCGCCCCAATAAGTCCACAGACGACGCAATCTCAATCACACTGCACACTGCCCTAACCCATCTGGACAAGAGGAATACCTATGTAAGAATGCTGTTCATCGACTACAGCTCAGCATTTAACACCAAACTCGTCATTAAGCTCGAGACCCGGGGTCTCGACACCGCCCTGTGCAACTGGGTCCTGGACTTCCTGACGGGCTGCCCCCAGGTGGTGAGGGTAGGTAACAACATCTCCACCCCGCTGATCCTCAACACTGGGGCTCCACAAGGGTGCGTTCTCAGTCCTCTCCTGTACTCCCTGTTCACCCACGACTGCGTGGCCATGCTCGCCTCCAACTCAATCATCTCATTTGCAGACGACACTACAGTGGTAGGCTTGACTACCAACAACGACGAGACGGCCTACAGGGAGGAGGTGAGGGCCCACGGAGTGTGGTGTCAGGAAAATAACCTCACACTCAATGTCAACAAAACAAAGGAGATGATTGTGGACTTCAGGAAACAGCAGAGGGAGCAGCCCCCTATCCACATCGATAGGACAATAGTGGAGAAGGTGGAAAGTTTTAAGTCCCTCGGCGTACACATCACGGACAAACTGAAATGGTCCACCCACACAGACAGCGTGGTGAAGAAGGCGCAGCAGTGCCTCTTCAACCTCAGGAGGCTGAAGAAATTCGGTTTGTCACCAAAAACACTCACAAACTTTTACAGATGCACAATCGAGAGCATCCTGTCGGGCTGTATCACCGCCTGGTACGGCAACTGCTCCGCCAACAACCGTAAGGTTCTGCAGAGGTTCTGAGGTCTGCACAACGCATCACTGGGGGCAAACTACCTGCCCTCCAGGACACCTACACCACCCGATGTCACAGGAAGGCCAAAAAGATCATCAAGGACAACAACCACCTGAGCCACTGCCTGTTCACCCCGCTATCATCCAGAAGATGAGGTCAGTACAGGTGCATCAAAGCTGGGACCGAGAGAGTGAAAAACATCTCAAGGCCATCAGACTGTTAAACAGCCATCACTAACATTAAGTGGCTGCTGCCAACTACTGACTCAACTCTAGCCACTTGAATAATGGAAAAATGTATGTGTATAAGGTAGTTGTTGTGAAATTGTTAGGTTAGATTACTTAGATATTACAGTGAGAGACAGCGAGACAGAGGGAGAAATAGTGAGAAAGAGAGAGACAGCAAGACAGAGAGAGAGACAGCGAGACAGAGAGAGACAGCGAGACAAAGAGAGATAGCGAGACAGAAAGAGAGAGACAGTGAGACAATGAGAGAGACAGCGAGACAGACAGAGAGAGACAGCGAGACAGACAGAGAGAGCCAGCGAGACAGAGAGAGAGACAGTGAGACAAAGAGAGAGACAGCGAGACAGACGGAGAGAGACAGCGAGACAGACAGAGAGAGCCAGCGAGACAGAGAGAGAGACAGCGAGACAGAGAGAGAGAGACAGTGAGACAATGAGAGAGACAGCGAGACAGACAGAGAGAGACAGCGAGACAGACAGAGAGAGCCAGCGAGACAGAGAGAGAGACAGTGAGACAAAGAGAGAGACAGCGAGACAGACAGAGACTGCGCGACAGAGAGAGAGAGACAGTGAGACAAAGAGAGAGACAGCGAGACAGACAGAGAGAGACAGCGAGACAGACAGAGAGAGCCAGCGAGGCAGACAGAGAGACAGAGAGAGAGAGACAGCGAGACAGAGAACGAGACCAAGAGAGACAGCGAGACACAGAGAGAGACAGCGAGACAGACAGAGAGTGACAGCGAGACAGAGTGAGAAACAGCGAGACAGAGAGAGACAGTGAAACAGAGAGTGAAACAGCAAGACCGAGAGAGAGAGACGACAAGACAGAGAGCGAGACAGAAAGAGAGAGACAGCGAGACAGACAGAGAGACAGAGAGAGAGAGACAGCGAGACAGAGAACGAGACCAAGAGAGACAGCGAGACACAGAGAGAGACAGCGAGACAGACAGAGAGAGACAGCGAGACAGACAGAGAGTGACAGCGAGACAGAGTGAGAAACAGCGAGACAAAGAGAGAAACAGCGAAACAGAGAGAGAGACAGTGAAACAGAGAGTGAAACAGCAAGACCGAGAGAGAGAGACGACAAGACAGAGAGCGAGACAGAAAGAGAGAGACAGCGAGACAGACAGAGAGAGCTCCGTCTATGTTTGTTTCTCACAATCTTATTATTTTCTCTTTGACAGGGGTCTTTGTATTTTGAATTTGTATTTATTAGGGATCCCCATTAGCTGTTGCCAATGCAGCAGTTACTCTTCCTGGGGTCCAAACACATTAAGGCACTTACATTACATATAAAACAAAAGATAAAACAGTACAACATTTTTACAATGTACGTGTGTGTCGAGTACGTGTGTTAGTATGGTTTGCCTTGGGAGATGACCACTAAAACAGGGATATCTATGTCAATTATAACACCCTAATTAAATTCTCTATTCTTTATGTCTCTCTTCATCTCACCAATCTCCCTCCTCCCTCTCTTTGTCACTGGAAACAAGCGCTGAAACATAATAAACGACTAACCGGTGCACCACACATTGACTCTGTACCGGTAC
The DNA here is from genome assembly GCF_029448725.1 of Salvelinus fontinalis. Classification (NCBI taxonomy): domain Eukaryota; kingdom Metazoa; phylum Chordata; class Actinopteri; order Salmoniformes; family Salmonidae; genus Salvelinus; species Salvelinus fontinalis. The sequence goes on along the minus strand of NC_074666.1, from coordinate 78,563,067 downwards.
CTCCAGTACATAGCCTCGCTAGTTATATTTTACTGCTGCTCTTTAATTATTATTTTTTTGAATTTTTGAATTTTTGACTTATCTATTTTTGACTTGACACTTGACTCTTAAAACTGCATTGTTGGTTAAGTAAGTAAGCATTTAACTGTAAGGTCTACACCTGTTGTATTCGGCGCATTTGACAAATCAAATTTGATTTGATTTGACTTCAAACACAATCAGCATGAATAGAACATTTCTGAATCAGCGGCAGATCCTTTAACACCCCCACACCACAAACACACACACACAGAAAGGAAGTGCGTCAGAGCTCCTTATTGCCTGATGTGTGTTCGGTGTGTGTGGGCAGAAAGGAGGGACAGTGATGGTGTGGTGGCGTCCATGGCTCTGCTAGCTAATTATAACCCAGCAGTGGAGTAGAGGGATAGAGGAGGGGCTGTGGAGTTACAAAATCTACACAACACTGGCTGGTTGGGAGGCAGAAAATAGTAGAGGCTAGAGAGGGCCAGCGCAGGGGTGGTGGAGAGAGGGCCAGCGCAGGGGTGGTGGAGAGAGGGCCAGCCAAGGGGTGGTGGAGAGAGGGCCAGCCCAGGGGTGGTGGAGAGAGGGCCAGCCCAGGGGTGGTGGAGAGAGGGCCAGCCCAGGGGTGGTGGAGAGAGGGCCAGCCAAGGGGTGGTGGAGAGAGGGCCAGCGCAGGGGTGGTGGAGAGAGGGCCAGCCCAGGGGTGGTGGAGAGAAGGCAAGCGCAGGGGTGGTGGAGAGAGGGCCAGCACAGGGGTGGTGGAGAGAGGGCCAGCCCAGGGGTGGTGGAGAGAGGGCCAGCCCAGGGGTGGTGGAGAGAGGGCCAGCCCAGGGGTGGTGGAGAGAGGGCCAGCGCAGGGGTGGTGGAGAGAGGGCCAGCCCAGGGGTGGTGGAGAGAGGGCAAGCGCAGGGGTGGTGGAGAGAGGGCCAGCGCAGGGGTGGTGGAGAGAGGGCCAGCCCAGGGGTGGTGGAGAGAGGGCCAGCCCAGGGGTGGTGGAGAGAGGGCCAGCCCAGGGGTGGTGGAGAGAGGGCCAGCGCAGGGGTGTCTGTTCCCTCACACCCTCACTTTCTAACTAAAAAGGGAAACAGGCAATGTACCCCCATAGCAGCACAGGAGGGTTTTGGTGTTGTGGGCAGTACGTAGGAAGTTGGCAATGTACGGATTAGTCTGACTCTCCCATTGCCTTTAATTGGCCCTCAAGATGTCATTGCATGGAGTCAGGTCATGTTCAATAAGGGGAAAGGGGGATACCTAATCAGTTGTACAACTGAATGCATTCAACTGAAATGTGTCTTCTGCATTTAACCCAACCCGTCTGAATCAAGGCATGGTAAGACCTTGTTCACCCCATAGTTGGACCCCATGTTGAAAACAATATGACTGCCACTCAGTGAAGACTGTGCACTTAGGTATGGGGCTTCAGGCAATGACTTTCAATCACACCTCCCATTACTGTGATGTAAACGTCACCATACCACACAGACCTACTGAAATCCCACAAGCCTCTTAGCTTTATCCTCTCAGCAATTGTTCCAGAAAGTTGAATGAATGGCTCAGTGGCGCTTGAGATCTACTCATTTGATTCAACAAGATTCATCACAGAGGTGACTCTCGCCATTCAGTCATTTGTTACTCATTGGACAATTGATAGAGGGAGGGTAAGGGGGTAAACCCTAGTGACTTCTTGTTTAATGGTAATATGTTGTGTGGGGGAACGACAAAGGTTCCTGGAATTCCTAGAATCCTACAATGCAATTTTCTCCTTACCATGTGAAACCACGAATGTGTTGAGGTTGTTGGTAGGATCAATGGGAATGTATAATATTCTGTATTCTGCACATTGAATGAACATACACTATATTTGCAAAAGTATGTGGACACACCCCTTCAAATTAGTGGATTCGGCTATTTCAGCCACACCCATTGCTGACAGGTATATAAAATTGAGCACATAGCCATGCAATCTCCATAGGGAACATTTGCAGTTGAATGGCCTTCCTGAAGAGTTAAGTGACTTTCAACCTGGCACTGTCATAGGATGCCACCTTTCCAACAAATCAGTTTGTCAAATTTCTACCCTGCTAGAGCTGTCCTGTCAACTGTAACTGTTGTTATTGTGAAGTGGAAACATCTAGGAGCAACACCGGCTAACCACGAAGTGGTAGGCCACACAAGCTCAAAGAACGGGACCGCCGAGTGCTGAAGTGTGTAAAAATCGTATGTCCTCGGTTGCAACACTCACTACCGAGTTCCAAAATGCCTCTGGAAGCAACGTCAGCACAATAATTGTTCATCGGGAGCTTCATGAAATGGGTTTCCATGGCTGAGCAGCAGCACACAAGCCTAAGATCACCATGCGCAATACCAAGCGTCGGCTGGAGTGGTGTAAAACTTGCCGTCACTGGACTCTGGAGCAGTGGAAATGCGTTCTCTGTGATGTAACCCCATCAAACACCTTTTGGGATGAATTGGAATGCCAACAGCAAGCCAGGCCTAATCGCCCAACATCAGTGCCCAACCACACTAATGCTTTTGTGGCTGAATGGAAGCAAGTCCCTGCAGGAATGTTCCAACATCTAGTGGAAAGCCTTCCCAGAAGAGGTTCTGGATGTTATAGCAGCAAAAGGGGGACCAACTTCATATTAATACCCATGATTTTGGAATGAGATGTTCGATGAGCAGGTATCCACATACTTTTGGTCATGTAGTGTATCTATTATTGAGTAGATAGTACACAGTCAATACATGCCTCTTTTTCAAGATAACAAAGGGGCACATTTGGAAATAAAACTTCAGTGAGTGACTTAAGTTAGTGTACATTAACGTTTAAAATTGGGATTCCCCCCAGAAAGGATTACTGTAACCTGTATGCCACTCCTTGAGTATACCTCTTTAAACACCTGCCTTAGTACTGTTGTCTTAGGGAAGGTCCTGTGTATCCAATTGGTACTGTACTGTATATAGCTGGCACAAGCTATCCTATCCTAGGAAGTCCCTAGGTGGCTTTACAGGTACATATCCTTAGCCAATTAGAGTACATTCTTATGAGGACCACCTTACAATCATAGATTTTATGACGACTTTTAACAGGCCAGTAACCTCCATAGATACACCGCAGTAAACTGGTAGTACCTACTTTTTAAGAGGCGCAGCGGGCATCCGCTAACGCCTTGGTCACAAGGCTGTGTCTGTCTCCTCACACACTCAGTCAGACCACAGCACAGAGACGGCTTTGAAGAGTTGGAGGAGTGATGCTGGGCCAGTTCTGCTCACCGTATCAATGTCCTTTGTCAGCGGCGGCAACCCCTCGTCAGCTGACGCACTGGGTAATGTTCTGCTTCTGTAAGAACTTCTGTAAACTTCCAGACAAGACAGTGTTACTGTCCAAGTTAACTTGCTGTAGGTGTATTGGCTAAAGGATTTACTCTGTTGTTTTTGAAAGTTACTTGGGGGCACTGTCTTGGCTTTTGTGCACCCACACACTGGCGTCATTCCGCCGCCCACACACATGCTCATACTGATACACGTTCACACACAGACACAAATACACAGACACACACAGACACACACAGACACACACAGACACACACAGACACACACAGACACACACACACACACACACAGACACACACACACACACACACACACAGACACACACACATTTCAACGAATGTGTCTGAGAATGCGCAAACACACACAATACACACTCGCAGACATGCAAAACACACACACACACACACACACACACACACACACACACACACACACACACACACACACACACACACACACACACACACACACACACACACACACACACACACACACACACACACACAGGAATGAAGGAGGACAAAGCTTTTACACCTACTTGAAAAGGCAATGTATCTCACCTGAAGGAAAAGCAAATAATTTCTGTGCAGACACCATATAATATCTCATCTCACACGTCACACAGCACAGGGGAAACTTGAGCCATATATAATATCCACTGTTTGTCCTGTTGGTGAAGGCTACTAAACATGACAGTGATATCATTCCAGCAATAGACCACTTTGTTCCTCTTTCACCATCAGGTAAACAAAGATATACAGCTCTCCTATCATAGCATAAATATATAGCTCTGAGAAAGGGAACAAGATCATTTGATGACACAGACATTGTCATAAAATGATGTCAGTCAGTTGCCAAGTGTAGGAGCAGAATGGTGGCCATTTGCTGTAGTCTAAGTAATAATCTACTATTCACTTCCTTTTTAGGTCAAGCCCCATGGCTGAATTAGAACTGTGATATGTACGAAGCATGGAGATCCTTATCTGCTGAGGTCAACACAAATAAGAAACAACAGTGCAAGTAAGCATGTAAGTCTGAATACAGAGGCTGGCTGGAGAACGTCTGAATACAGAGGCTGGCTGGAGAACGTCTGAATACAGAGGCTGGCTGGAGAACGTCTGAATACAGAGGGTGGCTGGAGAGAACGTCTGAATACAGAGGCTGGCTGGAGAATGTCTGAAATCAGAGGCTGGCTGTAGAACGTCTGAATACAAAGGCTGGCTGGGGAGAACGTCTGAATACAGAGGGTGGCTGGAGAACGTCTGAATACAGAGGCTGGCTGGAGAACGTCTGAATACAAAGGCTGGCTGGGGAGAACGTCTGAATACAGAGGCTGGCTGGGGAGAACGTCTGACTACAGAGGCTGGCTGGGGAGAACGTCTGAATTTAGAGGCTAAGGGAGAACATCTGAATACAGAGGCTGGCTGGGGAACGGCTGTATACAGAGGCTGGCTGGGGAGAATGTCTGAATACAGAGGCTGGCTGGAGAACGTCTGAAATCAGAGGCTGGCTGGAGAATGTCTGAAATCAGAGGCTGGCTGGAGAACGTCTGAATACAGAGGCTGGCTAGAGAATGTCTGAATACAGAGGCTGGCTGGGGAGAACGTCTGAATACAGAGGCTGGCTGGGGAGAACGTCTGAATACAGAGGCTGGCTGGAGAACTGCTTTTGTGGTTCTGGCAGAAAACCCATAACGGAGTGAGAGCCTTGCTTCCTCAAAGCTATAACACTCCTTTGGACTCTAGCACTAAATACTGCTTATGTTGTTCCAGGGCTGTAGCGTGCTCAGACACACACACACACATACATACAGCTAATACGTGGGTTCTTACTGCGTCAATCAAGTTGGAAGAGCTGCATGTAAATTAATCCACGACGTGCATGATCGTCCTTGGGGATTTCAGTTTGTTTGGCCAAATGACCGCAAAGAAATCCAGAATTGTGGAGTGGAGTAAAAGACTTTTAAAGCATAATTCCAATTCCAGTAATTAGCAATCAAGTCCGAGCCCTTCAGCTCTTCCAAATCTGGTCGTTACGGTGTAACAACTGATTATAGCAGTGAAAGAGAGGCGTCCATTTGGTAAATACCATTATAGCTCCACAGAGACCCTGTAATTGACTCTGCTGAGGAGAAATGTCACAGCAACATTGCATAGAATGAGAGATGGTAGATTAGCATTAGTGGTGTGATAAACACTCAGTAACAGAGATAACAGGGTTGGGTACAAAGTGGGGGTTTCTATTTTAGGAGACCGGATGGGATGGAAGTGTGGCATTCACAATGAAGAGAGACCTACAAAATGCTCAATTGAGAGTATGTAATTGAGAGTGTTTTTGTGTCACATTAGTGATGCAGAGCAAGCAACTTCAAAAGAAAGACTGAGAGGGGGGTGGATAGAGAAAGAGAGAACAGCAGTTAGTTGAAAGGAACAAGAGATGATGATGTTGTTGCACGCCTTTTGAATGTCTCTTTCCTGCTTACCTCTTCCCAGAGGCAAGCAGCACTACACTGAACAAGTGGTGCTGTCAAACTGCAAACTGCAACCAGAAAGATGGCCAAGTTTCTCTTCAGATCTGACCGACATCTAGCGAAACAACAGACAAACTGAACAACATGGACTGGACACAGAATCCACCAGAGACAGAGAAATCCACTCACGCTGGTGACTTTACGGTAGATCTGGGCAGCGTTCTGGCACTCAGAGTAGGGGTACTCAGACGTGGTCATCTCAAGCATGCACATCCCAAAGGCATAGACGTCCACCGCCTCATCATACTTCTCCTCGTACATCTCTGGAGCCATGAACTCAGGAGTCCCTACAGAGATGGGGGGTAGAGTGAGGTGAGGAGAGGGTTTAATGGTAGTGGTTATGAGAACGGCGCAAAATCTGGTCCTACTTCACTGACAACTGCAGTTACACTTCACAATACAGTGGCTTTATTCATTCTCCCTTTGACCACTTTGGAACAAGTAGCCAACTGTGTGCCTTGTAATACAGTGTGGAAAATGTGTATTGGCAACAAACTGTTCTGGTATTCATTTACAGTACAAGTGTATTCAAATGGAAAAAAATAATCAAGGCAGTTGTCACGACTCCCACCGAAGGTGGCTCCTCTTCCTGTTCGGGCGGCGCTCGGCGGTCGTCGTCATCGGTCTACTAGCTGCCGCCGATCCCTTTTCCCTTTTCTGTTGGTTTTGTCTTATTGGTTACACCTGTTTCTTGTTTAGGTTTTTAGTTGGGCTATTTAAGCCGGTAAGGCCCGCCTGCTCTTTGTGCGGGCTTATTTTTCCTCTGTGTATGTTTGTGGTAGTGTGTTTCCCTTTGTTTTTCCTCCGGACTGGTCCTGGTTTTGGGCCGGTCTTGTATGTGCGCCCGGTATTGGCGTGAACATTCTTCTCTGTGCCGGAATAAAACATTGTTCTGTACCTTCTGCTTCCTGCGCCTGACTCCGCACCCACTACGCCTAAAGTGCGTTACAGCAGTACAGAAACAATGCAGGAGGTAATCAAAAGATAAGTTATTTATTGATACAACACAAAATCTTATACTAGCGTGATAATGTAAAACAAATGTTAAACGTCTGTAGGTTTGAAGGTTCCCAAATGGGACTTAGATGACCCACACTATTAAAAAGTCACTGAGACCAAACACTGTGATAGCAGTGAGATAGATTAGAACATGTTGGGCAGCCGTGCTGACGTCACTACAAAGACTAGCCGTCATGCACCATGACAGTATAAATATAAACACCTAGCCAAATAAATAAACACAGTGGCCAGCCTAAAACATGGCATTGAAGGCTTTATTTACAGTTGCTCCAGTTTAAGGTCGCACCACACTAAAGGGACAGCAGTACACAGGTAGCAGTGGGACTGGGACTCTATTTGACACTGAGTGATTGCCACTGGAAGGTATGATTTATTCATTGAAATATTGAATAACCGTTTCACACAATACTGCATCTCTGTAATAACATTTTAAAAAGACATTAAAGCAAATAGCAAAGAGTAAGTGTTGTAGGTGGCAAAACGTTTTAACATCCTATATGAGGTTTCAACTATTACGTACGTCTCACTTTAAAACTTTAGTAGTATCCTACATTGAGAAATATTTAATAGTCACAAGGTCTAGAATAGATCCCTGATGCACTCCATCATGCTGAGTGTCAGTTGAAGTGGATGTGGATAGTTGGGAGACTCACCAATGACACTCTTGGCGAACGAGGCACTCTTTAGTGTGGCCAGGCCCAGATCGCCGATCTTGACGGAGCCTGTGGGGCCGGTGATGAAGATGTTGTCACACTTGAGGTCCCTGTGGATGATGGGCGGGTTGCGGGTGTGGAGGAAGTGGAGGCCCTTCAGGATCTGGTGGCTCCAGCGCTGCAGCAGCTTCAGCTTCATCTCCTTGAACCTCTTCAGGTACCTGCAGGGTGAGGCTGATATGAGCTATACATGCGGCCTATGCAGGACTCAAACCCACAACCCTGGTGTCCAACCAACAAAGAGATTGGACCCATGGGGTACAACAGTACAAGTGTTACTAAGTTACAGAGCACCACAGACCAGGGGTGCTCACACTGAATCTGAGAGCCTGTGGATGAGGTAGCATTTTCCATTCCATCTGTCTCTGGAAACAATTTTCTCCTGTCATGCTCAAATTGAGAGTGACACTTAATTTCGACAGATGTTAGCCACACCAATTCAGTAGATTCACTAACATGAACAGAAGAAAGCATATCTGCTTTGAGTCTTTTGCACACCCTTTTACAAGGAGATGACGTAGGAAAATGGCACATACTTTTCCCCATCTGCTATTTACTCAGGCAGTGGGGATGGACTTAAAGGGATAGTTTGGGATTTTGGCAATGAAGAGCTTTATCTATTTTCCGAGAGTCAGATGAACTCATGGAAACCATTTTTATGTATATTCCTCCAGTATGAAGGAAGTTAAAGGTAGTTTTGTGAGCCAATGCTAACTAGCTTAGCACAAAGACTTTAAGTCTTTGGGTACAGCTAGCATACTTTCAGTCTTGGTGCTAAGCTAGTTAGCATTGGCTTGTGAAACTACCTCTAACTTCCTTCAAACTGGACGTAGATACATACAAATTGTATCCCTTTTTCTCACGTCTTGAGGGTGCCTGACGTCATGAGCTCGGTGACCAGAAGGATGCACTTGTGGCCCTTGCAGTTGTCCTTCCAGGAGTCGTAGAAGCGGACGATATTGGGGTGCTGCAGCCCCTTCAGCATCTCCACCTCCTCACTGAAACGCTGGCGCTCCACCTTCGTCAGCCTCCGCGTCTGGAGAAGGAAGAGGAGAATACATTATTATAGTGGTGAGACTGTTCACATAGTAGGTTATAGACGTACAATAGAGTAGACACAAATATAGCATTAAGAGAGGGAAGAAGGGAATACATTGTTATATACAGAAGTATTGAAAATAGAGGTTAAATGGACGAGACACAAACATACAGTATATAATACACAATGTACAGGCCAATGCTAAGTCATCTATTATGCAACGATGCAAATGTATCTAGGCCCCTCAATGTAATTATAGGGGGCTGGGTTTCATTGCATAAGGTTACACAATCATGTGAGTTTACTGCATAATACTTGCAGATGAACAGATATAGCTTTAAATATATATACAAAAATCTAGATGTGAATAGATGACGGTATTGATACAGTAGCCAGTACTCTAACTATCAGCCTGTGGTGGGAGGAGACGTAAAAGACCAGTGCCAGAGACCAAAGAGGAAGAGCTGTGCCAAGCCAGAAACCTGCCATCCCCAGCCCTCTCATGAGGCACGCATTACTCTACCAGGGGCTTGGAAACACTGACGCGTAACAGTTCTCTAATGGTACCAAGTGTTCTCTAGCTTCAATGTTGTTGGAGGGGGTTAGAGCAGAGTTTTCAGAAATCAATGCATCAACTATAGAGAAAAGGAAAGTGATTGTTTCAGAGAGGTTTAGCAGCGTGTGTTTGTTTGTGTTTCCAAAATGATGGATGGGGTTTTTACACACGACAACAGCCCCGCCGGTTGTTTTCAGCACAAAGCAACAGAAGCCTCTCTCTCACTCTCTCTCCCAGGAGACAAGTGCTGTTGGAGACCAACTGTCCACACTCACTCTAAAGATTACGCAACAATAAGACGGGGATATCAGGCCAGTAGTTCTCACTGCCCTCTGCTGTCCCACTCAGAACACAGGCTGTCCTACTGCATGCCTGCTCTGTCCACAAACACCAAGCTGTCATTTTCTGTCAAGTGTGCTGATCCAGGAGCCAAGCTCACAACAACAAGGAGCACTATTGGTAGAATTTGGCACCCGGGCATCGTGACACTAACGCACAGTGACAGTGCAAAGTGGGTGCCAAAGTCAACCTGAATGAGGGCTGTCCTGTTTACAGCACACACTAGGGCCATTTTACTAAGTTCACAGAGAGCCAAGATGATGCGGGATGTCCAACGATGCCACCTAGCTTATGTAAGAGTGGCAATGGGAGAAGGTCATGACTGGCTGGTGGGGGGATGGAGGGGTGATGGGGGTAGAGAGCAGGGGGTTGATTTCTTCCTTCACTGGACAACCTATTTTTGGGTTTGCCGCCTCCAGGAATGAACCCCACATAAAGAAAAACAGCTGTGTGAGGCTCCTCACTCAATCACTTCATCTCACTCTCCCTATCTCTCTAGATCTCTTTCAACCCACCAGGAACGGATTTGGTGATCAAACACCAGCCAGTGAAATTATTTAGTAGGGAGCCGTCAGAAGCAGCATATGGTCTCACAAGGGGTCTGAGGATCTCATCTCGGTACCTAATGGCAGTCAGGCTACCTCTGGCAAGCACATGGAGGGCTGTGCGGCCCCACAAAGAAATGCCACCCCACACCATGACTGACCCATCGCCAAACCGGACATGCTGGAGGATGTTGCAGGCAGCAGAACGTTCTCCACGGCGTCTCCAGACTCTGTCACGTCTGTCACGTGCTCATGTGCTCAGTGTGAACCTGCTTTCATCTGTGAAGAGCACAGGGCGCCAGTGGCGAATTTGCCAATCTTGGTGTTCTCTGGCAAATGCCAAACGTCCTGCACGGTGTTGGGCTGTAAGCACAACCCCCAGCTGTGGACGTCGGGCCCTCATACCACCCTCATGGAGTCTGTTTCTGACCGTTTGAGCAGACACATGCACATTTGTGGCCTGCTGGAGGTCATTTTGCAGGGCGCTGGCAGTGCACCTCCTTGCACAAAGGCGGAGGTACCGGTCCTGCTGCTGGGTTGTTGCCCTCCTACGGCCTCCTCCACGTCTCCTGATGTACTGGCCTGTCTCCTGGTAGCGCCTCCATGCTCTGGACACTACGCTGACAGACACAGCAAACCTTTTTGCCACAGCTCGCATTGATGTGCCATTCTGGATGAACTGCACTACCTGAGCCACTTGTGTGGGTTGTAGACTCCGTCTCATGCTACCACTAGAGTGAGAGCACCGCCAGCATTCAAAAGTGACCAAAACATCAGCCAGGAAGCATAGGAACTGAGAAGTGGTCTGTGGTCACCACCTGCAGAATCACTCTTTTTTTGGGGGTGTCTTGCTAATTGCCTATAATTTCCACCTTTTGTTTATTCCATTTGCACAACAGCATGTGAAATTTATTGTCAATCAGTGTTGCTTCCTAAGTGGACAGTTTGATTTCACAGAAGTGTGATTGACTTGGAGTTACATTGTGTTGTTTAAGTGTTCCCTTTATTTTTTTGAGCAGTGTACATACAGGATGGCTCACTTCTTAGGATAAATTGTACAGATCCTCTTCTGTCAGTTGTTTTGCATGGAGTTGGCTGTCAACATTGTAATGTAAAAATGTTGGGTCGCTGTCTAAGAAAAAAATGAATGGCTGTATTCATCAGAAAATGCTATTTCTGTAATAGTGTCAAATCACTGTTCGGCTCCAAATAGAGATATGTAGAGTATACTGTAGCTTGTGGGCTGCTATGACGATCTGACCACAGACTAGCCAAACAACATTGGGTCTTATCTGCCTATAGAAAGAGGTGCACTCCGCGCCTGTTCCTGGACCTGCTAGTTTGAGTATGACTTATCTAACAGGAAACTGAGCTTTATTTTCTGTTGAAAGTGAATGGGAGCGAGGGGAGCTCACTGGCTCCATAACTCAAATAAAATACTGCTCACATTTGATTAGGCCTTTCAAAGTTGTGGTTTAATATACCTAAGTCCTGCTGTGCCAAACTTGACCAGGACAAAGTCAAGCTTTTAGGAGGGAAAGATCTTTAAGAACGAGAACAGTGCCCAGGAGCTATGAGAGAACGTCAGAATTCAGCCCAAAATGCCCTGGCTATAGACACTGGCTAGTGTCCACCAAAGGAACCAATACTAAGGAGAATGCTTGCTGGATTAACAGTAGCTTTGGGGAATGTTTTCTGTCAATGCATACAGAGTGGATAAAGGGTCTATGTCTGAATCATTAGCAGGAGATCAGTCCAAGTGGCTGTGGTTTCTCAGTCGTTTTTTTCTTGGATGACGGTGCTGTTGAACACATTCCGGCAGAAAGATGCCAAGAGCACACAGGGTTTTTTCTGCATAGAAAAGTCTTGGCGGGCCGCCTATGTCCAAACAGTAATTTTCCGTATGGAAAAACGTTTTTTAGTGTAAACTTAAATGACTAAAACCAGATAAAAACTATGTAGAAAATATAATGAACCTTTACATGTTTTAATAAGACCATCTTTGACAACTTACAATCACCAAAATAAAAGCTAGACAATCAGGGAGAATAAAAACTTCCCAAACTATGCATTCAGGAGTATTTTTGTCATGACATGGGACTCCCATTGATTTTGTTATAATATTTCAGTCACTCAGAAAGCATAAGCCATGGCAAAAAAATATATATTTAACCTTTATTTAACCAGGTAGGCTAGTTGAGAACAAGTTCTCATTTACAACTGCAACCTGGCCAAGATAAAGCAAAGCAGTGCGACACAAACAACAACACAGAGTTACACATGGAATAAACAAACATACAGTCAATAACACAATAGAAAAAAAGTCTATATACAGTATGTGCAAATGAGGTAAGATAAGGGAGGTAAGGCAATAAATAGGCCATAATGGCGAAATAATTACAATTTAGCAATTAAACACTGGAGTGATAGATGTGCAGAAGATGAATGTGCAAGTAGAGATACTGGGGTGCAAAGGATCAAAACAATAAATAACAGTTCTACAAAATGTGTAGAACTGCAGAAAATTAGCTTTAAAACTGCAACATTTTATCTCCGCCACATGAAAAAATGTGTCACTATGGCCAACAGGAGTGCCTCGAAGATTTTCGGTTGATGACCTCACCATTGGCCATGACCATGGCCATGCACTCGCCACACCCACCACCACCTAAGCCCCAGTTTGATCCAGAAAAAACCCTGGCAAGGCAGCAGAAAAAAACAGCCCTTTAACTGTTAATGCCTTCTTTCCTGAGGTAGAGACTGCAGCAGAAAAGTAATACCAGAAACAAAAATGCAGCACCGTGAAGCCTGTGCATGTTTGTGTGTAATGTATGTGAGAGAGTGAAGGAGTGGACGTTTTAATCTTTATCAGGAACAACCTGTTTTTTCTCGAGGACACACTGATTTTAACCTGAGGGAGTTGACACCGTGTCACAGTGACACCAATGCCCCTTTTCTTCAACCATGCAACCTGACCCCAGGGCAATTTGTAAGATTTGGTACGTAACTCTGTCCTCCCATTTAGTATGATACTTTATGTTAGGTTAGGTTACATTATGAATGGAATAGCGGTCGTACAATATCATACGTCATTCCCAGTTGTACAATAGCATACGAATTGGATGATGTAACTTATTATACATCTCTGATGATCTTGTATTATACCTATTTCTCTGAGACCAGGTTGCATCGGAATAACAAAGGAGAATTATAGCGAGAATTTATGTTGGTGGTTTTGAGAACTAAAGACAAAGGTTAGGAGAATTTACAGAAAAGGTTTATTGGGTTAAGGTTAGAATAAGGGTTAGGGGAAGAGTTAGCTAAATGCTACAATTGTCCCCGACACGACTCGAACACACAACCTTTAGATTGCTAGATGGTTGAAGTATACGTCCAGCCATACTCCCTGACCAACCTCTCTCCTATCGTTTCTGTCTTAAGGAACCTTCTGTCTTTGGTAACCATACCAAACGTAACATATCATACTTATTGGAGGTACAAAGATTTATCTAAAATACCAAACGTCTGTTCAGCGAGTCCAGTCGGAACCGTCAGGTTCTTTTAAGAACTCCAGCAGTTACAGATGAGACTCTGTGAAACATTTATACTTAAACACTGCAGTCTTTTTGAAATTAGTAGAGAAACAATGCTTTATTGTACATTACGTTACAATTAGGAAAAATGTATTTACTTCAGATGACTGTGCTTTAGGTTTGCCTCTGAGGCAGGAGAACATTTAGCTATTTTCTAGGCAGGATTACTGATTGAGCAGTAGTGCAGTCAGTTACTGTAAGAATCTGTATAAGACCACCATAGCTTCAGGGAGGAGCACAAGAAACTACTAAACAACTAACTGTCCAAAAACATGTTTGCATATCTTCTTTATTCTAACTAATATCATAACATTTATGTAGTAACTTATATTTACAGACAATCAGATTATTATTATTTAACCTTTACTTAACTAGGCAAGTCAGATAAGAACAAATTCTTATTTATAAAGACAGCCTACCCTGGCCAAACCTGGACGACGCCGGGCCAATTGTGTGCCACCCTATGGGACTCCCAATCACGGACGGATGTGATTCAGCCTGGATGTATCCCAGAAGATTCAAAGTGAATCTCCAAATCCAGACAGTTCTGGACAGCTAGTTGCCACTATGTAATCCCAAGGAAACATAGGGTCACTTTGCTTGCTGTCTGAACTACATTCTCAATGCTAGGGTGGTCAAACTTAACTTCTGGGCCGAGTGTCCTCAAATCACATGAGGCGTCAGCCTCCAAAAACTAACCCAGAGAGGGGAGGGACCTGGCCCCCTTTTGTGGGACGCTGAAGGGGGATATTATTAGTCCCAGAGGATGTCGGCATGCGCCGCAAAGCCAGGAGGTATTTGGCCGGTGAATGCCACCTCACCCTTACATTAGCACTGTTTGGTGGTTTGCAGGGCCTGGCAACCCACAACCAGCTGGGAAGGGAGAGAGTGTGGTGGGAGTGGGAAGGGTTGTTGTCAAAGATCCTGATAAGTAACACTTTAGAATAAGGCACATTGTATGTAGCCTATTAGCAGCTAATTAGCTATGAAGCCATCATGGGAATGAATGTGTTCGCAGGTTATTAGGCAATTCATCATACATGGACAACTAACTAGAGGTTAGGGGCTGGTAGAGATCAGAGACTCGTGAGCTAATAGTATTAAACTATTTAACTACCGGTAAATTACAAATCTTAATTCCCATGAAAACAAACCAGTCAAATCCACCTGCAGAGATTTGCTGAGAAACCTGCTGCACTACTGTAGTGATTTGCACGTGATTGCAGTCCAAACTGACAGACATTCGCTTTTGACAGTGAAAGGCCATGAAACAGACATGAGATTCTGTGTTTGGGTCTTTTTGTGCGGAGTGCCTCATGGTACGTCTTTAACCTATAGCCACTTTTCTCCTTCCTGAATCTCAAGAGCCAACCAGAGACAAGGTATACTGGTGCTTCTCTGTGGCTCTCATGACCCACACAAACCATTTAGGGTTAACTGAGTCCCTGTGGCTGTGGTGTTTGTTCAGGTAAATAACAGCTGGAGGGACACACACTGGGGTATAAATATCCAAGGGAGGAGAGAGAGATATCTGCCAGACTGAAAACATGAACCTCTGTTAATTTCAACTGTTCTGCCTGCGGCTATGGAACCCTGACCTGTTCACCGGACGTGCTACCTGTCCCAGACCCGCTGTTTTCAACTCTCTAGAGACAGCAAGAGCGGTAGAGATACTCTCAATGATCGGCTATGAAAAGCCAACTGACATTTACTCCTGAGGTGCTGACTTGTTGTACCCTTGACAACTACTGTGATTATTATTATTTGACCATGCTGGTCATTTATGAACATTTGAACATCTTGGCCATGTTCTGTTATAATCTCCACCCGGCACAGCCAGAAGAGGACTGGCCACCCCTCATAGCCTGGTTCCTCTCTAGGTTTCTTCCTAGGTTCTGGCCATTCTAGGGAGTTTTTCCTAGCCACCGTGCTTCTACACCTGCATTGCTTGCTGTTTGGGGTTTTAGGCTGGGTTTCTATACAGCACTTTGAGATATCAGCTGATGTAAGAAGGGCTATATAAATACATTTGATTTGATTTGTTAAAGCCATTCAGGTTCCTAATTGGGGGGCAGCTAAGACGTAGTGAAGAGGATATCACTGACTAAGACAAGTGAAACTGATGTCATAGGGGCTAACTGATTCAAAAAACACTACTAAGGCCTCAACTCACACTCCAAGGAAGCACTGACGTTGCATGTTTCGACTGTTGGAAAACATCAGTGGTGGAAAAAACAAACAATGAGAGAAAGCGAGTCACAGCTGATTTGATAAGGAAACTGACATTATATCTCCCTCATCGACCTTGGGGGCTGGGGCCAACTCACAGCATGCCTTGCTTGCTCCTTGGCTCGCTCCTTGTATCTGAGCACAGAAAAGATCTGCAGGGTGGAGGGACTGGAGGAGGTGTAGGATCTTCTGTTTTAACCCTGACAATGTGTATCTGTAAACGGCTATGTTGATAATAAACCATGTCACTAGGACAGACTAATGTTTTCACAAAGTTATGTGATTGCTTAGATCCTGACACGAACCAAACAGGTTGATGAATAAAAGGTTTCGGAATGACTATGTATGAAAATGATAAGAATGAGTGACACATTGAAAGAAAAATCAATACATCCCTGGTCTCTTATTAACTTGACACAAATGGTACCAGGCATAGACCAGTGCACATGTGTCTTCATCAATAAATGTCACCATTAAGTTGATTCAACAACACTTTCCGTATACTGTCACACCAGACCATTCTTTGTACAAATCAATACAGAGACAAAGACTGAACTGTATCCAAGGAAGAAGTAAACAGTAAATGACAATAAAGCGGGCCTGTAAAAGGTGAAGGCCTGAAGCCCCCCCCCCCCCCCCCCCCCCCCAAGTTTCTCCATAGAAAATCAAGCCGTGCGAGGGTGCGTCAGGGACGGGCAATTCCAAAGCCCTGGCCAGAGCAGTGGAGAATGTCTCATTAAACCGGCCTCTATCTCGTAAAGCCTCCGGGTTCTCTGGAAAAGCCTGGTGCATCTTTACCCCACAGATGTTCCCCGTCAAGGGCTTTAACTAGTGCCTTTGGAGGTACGGAAGCAGAGCCTGTCAGGGCTACAGGATTACTATGTCCACCAGGAGAAGAAAGGAAGAACAGAGAAACAAGAATGTGTCTGTTAAACACTAAAACACAGGGTGATAAGATTCGCTTTGAACTACCAGGTCCAGGAGTTATTGAACACTGATACTGTAAATATTGTAGGGCTTTACTTTGATAGGTAGTTTGTAGCAGATAGAATTTTCAGATAATTTCACACCTGCCACTTTGAATCAAAGTTGAACTAAACTAGAAATAGGTTAACAACTAGCAACTAATAGTAAATGTGTAATAATAAGTCTGAGGTTAAGAACTATTGATCGCAGAGTTTGATCCTAGATAAGCCATTTAGCGTCAGAACTAAAGGGTGTATGATATGAATGGGATCATGCTGGTGTAAAGGATGTCACGCTGCCTGCTTAGCGAGTACCACTTCCTCCTGTTCGGCTCACCCGGAGGCTCAAACCCAGGGACCTCTGCCTTGCTAGCACACGTGACCACCCTCCTGAATCGTCTTACCAGGAGATCTGCTCGTTAAATCCCATTACAATTATCCTCCTCCTTGTTTACTGGTTTGGTGTCACTCTGACCTCAGGTAATCCCAAATGGATGGAGCCAGAGGCCATCTCCAATTACAATTATGCCTCATCAAACATAACACTGTCACTGCAAGAAGGATGTTGAAAATCGAGTCACAAAAATAAGCTTAAAAATTACCAGATTCCCCATCTGCAGATTTTTTAAAGGAGATCAATTTGTGCTAAATGTTAAGTCAACCTCTGGTCACAGTGGTAGTGAAGCTACACTGAGAAACACAAAATACATGTGGGACAGTGGAGGCTCTTTAGTGAAACATTAAGTGAAACATTAACGTAAATTTAGTGAAACATTAAGTGAAACATTTAAAAAGTTATCCTTTTTAGATAAAACTATACTAAATATATTCACATGTCACCAAATAATTGATTAAAACACTGTTTTGCAATGAAGGTCTACAGTGGCCTCAACATCACTCTGTATGGTAGCACCATGGTGTAGCCGGAGGACAGCTAGCTTCTGTCTTCTTCTGGGTACATTGACTTCAATACAAAACCTAGGAGGCTCATGGTTCTCACCCCCTTCCATAGACTAATTATGATAACTTCCAGAGGATGCCCTCCAATCTATGAGAGCTCTTGCAGCATGAACTGACATGTTGTCCATCCAATCAAATGATCAGATAATTAATCTAGTACTGAAAGCATACGCTACAGATAGCTAGCACTGCAGTGCATAAAATGTGGTGAGTAGTTGAACACATTTTTTAACAAATGTATTTATTTACAAATTAAGGAGAAGCAAGAGAGAGAGAGGGATAGCTATATTTTGTTGTATTTTTTTTCTTCCACTTTCCCTTAGTTAGTGAATGCAGCTAGCTAGGTTAGCCAACTCAAACACCCGGCTCAAACAGAGAGGGATGTTATGTTAGCTAGCTTTTGATTTTATTAATTTATTGCCACTGGGCCCGCCGGGGTAATTGCTAAACTGCTGGCTGACTGTACACTGTACTGCATGATTGTAGCGGGTTTACTAACATGTTAGGTCTAGTAGCTATGTTGACTAGCTATGACATTAGCTAATATGGTGACAACGATGTAGGCTGTGTGTAGCAGTTAATGGTTATGATATGAAGGTTTCGCTTGGAAAGGTTTTTTTGCTTGGTCACAGACAACTAATGAGTTGTGCACTGAAGTCCACAAGCAAAGGGAAAAGGTGAGAGGAGGAGAGCGCGTAGATGCGAGAAGGAATTTTACAACGAGCAAAATGATCATGCTGTTTTATGTGGCTGCTATGAAAGTGAACTGTGTTTGCGTGTGATCACGGGTGTATTCATTCCGCCGATTCTATCCAAAAACTTTTCTTAAAAATGTAAGCAACTGGAACGAAAAACAGGGATAAACATTTTTGAATTCGTCCAAAATAAAGTATCTTTTGCAACTGTTGGACTAATGATTACACCCTAGATCAGCTAGATGCAGACAAGAGTGTGAAAGGCGGTATTGAACGTGTCACTGTCTGATTACTCAAATTTTTCTCTCGACCTGTTGGAACATTGGAAACTTGGGAATATACATTTAGCACCTAGTATCCTAATTCAGGGTGAAAGAGATACACTCATAGTCAAGTTCCACTCCACCACACAGTAACAGGCTGACTACACCGCTCGCGTCGCGTGCGTGAGCGTTGCAAAATAAATTTTGAAATCTATATTATTCAGTTATTGCACTTGCACTGTTCGCGCGCGCCAACGAGCATCTGCGTTGCCAAGGGCTAAAATAGAAATCCGTTCTATTTGTGACAAAGATCGCACTGCAAGTCCTGCCTCTCCCATCTCCTCATTGGTTTATAGAAGCAGGTACTCATGTGCCATCTCCTCATTGGTTATACCCATGTCGGTGACTGAAAGACGAACGAGGTAAGTGGTGGTAATGCACCTAATTTATGAAAGTTTCCAATCGCAATATAAAGTCAAGAGAAGAAAAAGCCAGGAAGGAGGAGAGATGACTAGAAACGATTCGGTTGACCGTTTTATGTGTGGATTAATTGTCGGAGTAGAGGACCTTGTGCATTTCAGGTAAAATAACAACTCAATGTTTATATCCCAGGACAAATTATCTAGCAACAGCAAGCTATCTAAATAGGACAAATTAGCTAGCAAGTGCAAGATAGCTAGCTAAATTGCCATAAATGTTAAATGCTTTTCGACCTGACCCCAAATGAATGTAATTGGTTCAGAGTTTGTTTTGATATTTTAACCTGCGTGTGATTGCGTTTGGTCTGGGGGGACTGTCACGCCTCCCGCGAAGTCGGTCCCTCTCCTTGTTCGGGCGGCGTTCGGCGGTCGACGTCACCGGCCTTCTAGCCATCACCGATCCACTTTTCATTTTCCATTTGTTTTGTCTTTGTTTTACACACCTGTTTTCAATTCCCCAATTACATGTTCATTATTTAACCCTCTGTTTTCCCCATGGTTTTTGTGGGTGTTTGTTTATTGTAAGTTCGGTCCGTTGTTTGTGGGCCTGGTGTTACTTCACGTATTTTGATATTTTGAGTAAAGTTCCTTGTGTTACTCATCACTGCTGTCCTGCGCCTGACTCCTCTGCACCAGCTACACCCAGATCCTTACAGGGACAAAATAAATGTATCCACGATGGCGCACACACGCAGCCGGTTTGGATTCCGTGTAACACTCCCAATCCTGGGCTGTTTGTATATGCACTGCAGACCCTCAAAATAAGAGCCTTGGCTTGATAAAGCAGCTTGGCTAAGCTGATAACACTCACGGCTAATATAAAAAGTCCTTAGCTCCTACGATTTTGATTCACTAGGAGTTATTTCTTGGCAACTGTCGCATAAGACTTCCTTCCGCTACCATAAATCAGACAGAAATACCCTCAGATGGATATTTGCATCTAAACAGATCCACAAGTGCAACAGGAACCACACCAGCAGTGGTAACGGTGCAATCTATCCGTCCTGTCCTGTCAATGAGTAATGGAGCATGATGATCTGAAACAGAGGATGTGCATGATGTGTCAGCAGAGCCGGCTCCAGGCATTAGCAACATAAGCGGTCGCTTTGGGCTTCAAGCCGCTAGGGGGCCCCCAACATACACATACATCATAAAACATTTCTTAGGACCTCAGTTGGGGTCTCAACTTATTGTTGAGAGTTAAAATAGCAGAATATACAAGGCACAAGTTCGATATTTGGTTGTGGATCAGCAATTTTTCTCTTGTTATGTCAGTCACTTGACAGTCAGTCAATTAGCCATGTCAGCTAACAATTCCTTGATTGGTCAATTATAGCCAGCCATCTAAAATTGTATTAATCATGGCCAAATATCGACCAGGCACACAGGGCATGAGGCACGCAGGGCATGTGCCCAGGGGCCCCATTGATTTTGTTAGTCACTTTCACTCAGATATTATTAACATGGCATAAGTCCTGGCAAAATGTGTAGAATTGCAAGAAATTAGCTGTAAAACTGCAATTTATTTCTCTCTGCCCCATGGCAAAATGAGTAGAATTGCATGAAATTTGTCATAAAATTGCACAAAAAAATCTCTGCCCAATGGTAAAATGTGTACAATTGCAGGAAATTCACGTTAAAAAAAAGGGGGGCCAAATCTCGCTTAGGGCCCCTAAAAGGCTAGAGCCGGCCCTGTGTGTCAGTATCTGAGTGTCTCTGCTTTCAAGCTTTCTCTACAGTGCCAATCTGTGTGTGTGTGTGTGTGTGTGTGTGTGTGTGTGTGTGTGTGTGTGTGTGTGTGTGTGTGTGTGTGTGTGTGTGTGTGTGTGTGTGTGTGTGTGTGTGTGTGTGTGTGTGTGTGTGCGTGCGTGTAACCAGGAAATAAGTACACTCTTAATTGTATATTGGGCTTCTGCCGGGACAGTCACATGGTTTAAAAGGTTAATAATGCTGAGCGTGGACCAGATCCCAATCCCACAAACAGCTGTTTCTTTTCATTACACTGAAGTAAACAATGGGCATATTTCAGGCGCGCTTCCATGCTAAAAACAATGGGACTTTCAGGCCTGTAATTGGAGTGAATCATGAATATGAATGACCTTTGAGATATTCTGTTGTTTGTAAACATCATTGTAAACGTCATGACAGCTCATAGGTGTTTGTGATAAAATGTCCAGGTGTGTTAAATGTAAAACTGGGAGGTTTAATGAGTCATTACATATACATGTGATGGCAACTGGCCACTCAAGTAAAGAACACTACATGCTAGTAGCACTGCAAAACCATGCCCACTCTTATAATAGCACAAAACAAAGCTCAATGACAATTCAATTATTATTTCATTATACCTTTTGTGACACGTGGAGACACCTTTAATGCAGTTCACTTGGAAAGTAAAGGGTGGAACTATAGAAGAAAATACTCAGCAGTTAAAATTAATGGTTTGAGTTGTTGAACTACGACCCCGGGTCATTCACAGATAACCTAGATGAGCTTAGAATGATACGAAGTAAAGTGACCCATTTCTTTGAGTTTAGTGAGGTCATAAAATGATTAAACTGCATTATCTTTTGTCACATATGTATTATACCTGAATATCTCTCTCATATGTATGTAGCCCATTACTGTACTGACACATGATATTTCCGATATGCGTCGCTCTTGCTCAATTTGTCGAGTGTCGACTGCCAGGAACATCTAGATGGAATGGTCTGTTACAACTCCCTTCTGAGTATGTCAATGTCTAGACAGAACATGATACATCCATGTACACATGTTCAACTGTAAGTGTATAAGGACCCCTGAGCCTGTTTAACCAATAGGGTGTTAAGGTCAGGGACATGTAAGGATTATGACAGTACCGTTGGAACTGTTGCTATCCACACACTATACAGGTATATAGCCACATGTGACGATGAATATATTGTACAAGATTGTTCACCTTACACTATATGATTTGGGAGGTAATAACAGTATAGGCAATAAACGCAGTAAAGAGATAGATACCATGGGAGGAGAGGGAAAAGAGACTGCGATAAAGACCATGAGAGAGGAAGAGAGGGGAGGACAGAGTACAAGAAAGATGGATGGTGGGTTGGAAAATAACTGGTCTACGTCCAGTCGTTGTTTTTAGGAAGAGATGTCATAAGGGTCTATGTGTCCCGCCCGTCGGAAGAAGTGGACCAAGGTGCAGCGTGTTGAGCGTACATTTTCTTTTATTATAGTAAATGTCGCCAACAAAACAAGAAAACAAAGAAACGACCGTGAAGCTTAACAGGGCATTAGTGCCACTAACAAAGATAACTACCCACAAATGCGAAAGGAAAAAAGGCTGCCTAAGTATGATTCCCAATCAGAGACAACGATAAGACAGCTGCCTCTGATTGAGAACCACACCTGGCCAAACACAACGAAATAGAAAACATAGAAATAAAGAAACTAGAATGCCCACCCTAGTCACACTTTGGCCTAACCAAAATAGAGAATGAAAGCCTCTCTATGGCCAGGGCATGACACTATGGGTAACACAAATAGCTTTTACCATCCATATTAAGTTATAGTGAATTTTGGATCCCTATTGAGAAGATACTGAAGGAGGTAAAATACTCTAAAAGACAGCAGATCAGAGAAACATGAATTATATATTTCTGAAGGCAAAAGTAATTAATGTCTAGCTAAAAAATGTGACGAGATAACGAGAAATATGAAAAACATTTACAACCGACGGACAAGGCATCCTCCGAGGTGTTAAAACAGGCCGATTCAAAATGAGTTGTCAAACCTCTGTGGCTCTTGTTCTTTGAAGCAAGTAACCTTTGTCCATCTGGAGCACAATATAAACCAAAAAAAGATGTACTATGAACTGATAAAGTTCCAGCAGTTCCAAAGTTCCAAATTCCAGTAGAGAACTTGAAAAAACTGGACTGTCTCATTGAACATGATATGGCCGGTAATGACATAGAGCTAGTGGTATCTCCTTGTGAGAGAATCAAACAAACTCCGAATGGCAGGATGCAAAGAACACAATATAGCCCAGTATAAACTAAAATATGAATTTGACGTAATGTCAATCCATCGTATTCTCCATCTAGTTTTTTGTGTGGGTTTCCCAATGGCCTATACCGTGACAGAGTGTTACGGTCGTCGTAATCCTCCTCCTCGGACGAGGAGGAGAGGCGAGAAGGATCAGACCAATATGCGGAGTGGTTTGTGTCCATGATTATTTATTAACAAAATCAACGGAACACTCACGAAACAAAATGACAAAAGAGAAACGAACCGACAAACAGTCCCGTGTGGCACGAATACAGACACGAGACACAACCACCCACAACCACACACGTGAACCCCGGCTGCCTAAGTATGATTCTCAATCAGGGACAACGATTTACAGCTGCCTCTGATTGAGAATCATACCCGGCCGAACACAAACAACCCGACATAGAAAAATAACACATGGACAACCCACCCCAACTCACGCCCTGACCAACCAAATAAATACAAGATAAAGGAAAAACTGGTCAGGAACGTGACACAGAGAGAGAGAGTAAAGTACACTTTATCTTGGGGAACTGCTGTAGTTTTTTTCAATAAGCTAAATGCTTTTGTCATCCGACCGGCAGAAAATTAGCTCAAAGGAGTACAGCTCAAAGGAGATTGTGACTTTCATGTATGGTCTGCCATTTACCTGTTGCCTAACTGATAATTAGACAGGGTGGCTGGGGAACCAGGAGGACAAGGAACATATTATGACAGTGTTTCACAATGTGTTTCACAATGTGTTTTATGTGCTCTCTCTCTCTCTCTCTCTCAACTCAATTCAATTCAATTCAAGGGGCTTTATTGGCATGGGAAACATATGTTAACATTGCCAAAGCAAGTGAGGTAGATAATATACAAAAGTGAAATAAACAATAAAAATGAACAGTTAACATTACACTCACAGAAGTTTCAAAAGAATAAAGACATTAGAAATGTCATATTATGTATATATACAGTGTTGTAACGATGTACAAATGGTTAAAGTACAAAAGGGAAAATAAATAAGCAGAAATATGGGTTGTATTTACAATGGTGTTTGTTCTTCACTGGTTGACCTTTTCTTGTGGCAACAGGTCACAAATCTTGCTGCAGTGATGGCACACTGTGGTATTTCACCCAGCAGATATGGGAGTTTATCAAAATCGGGTTTGTTTTCAAATTCTTTGTGGATCTGTGTAATCTGATGTGTCTCTAATATGGTCATACATTGGGCAGGAGGTTAGGAAGTTCAGCTCAGTTTCCACCTCATTTTGTGGGCAGTGTGCACATAGCCTGTCTTCTCTTGAGAGCCAGGTCTGTCTATGACGACCTTTCTCAATAGCAAGGCTATGCTCACTGAATCTGTACATAGTCAAAGCTTTCTTTAAGTTTGGGTCAGTCACAGTGGTCAGGTATTCTGCCACTGTGTACTCTCTGTTTAGGGCCAAATAGCAGTCTAGTTTGCTCAGTTTTTTTGTTAATTCTTTCCAATGTGTCAAGTAATTATCTTTTTGTTTTCTCATGATTTGGTTGGGTCTAATTGTTTTGCTGTCCTGGCGCTCTGTGGGGTGTGTTTGTGAACAGAACCCCAGGACGAGTTTGCTTAGGGGACTCTTCTCCAGGTTCATCTCTCTGTAGGTGATGGCTTTGTTATGGAAGGTTAAGGAATCGCTTCCTTTTAGGTAGTTGTAGAATTTAACAGCTCTTTTCTGGATTTTGATAATTAGCGGGTATCGTCCTAATTCTGCTCTGCATGCATTATTTGGTGTTCTACGTTGTACACAGAGGATATTTTTGCAGAATTATGCATGCAGTCTCAATTTGGTGTTTGTCCCATTTTGTGAATTCTTGGTTGGTGAGCGGACCCCAGACCTCACAACCACAAAGGGCAATGGTTTCTATAACTGATTCAAGTATTTTTAGCCAGATCCTAATTGGTATGTTGAATTTTATGTTCCTTTTGATGGCATAGCATGCCCTTCTTGCCTTGTCTCTCAGATCGTTCACAGCTTTGTGGAAGTTATCTCTCTATCTCTCTCTCTCTCTCTCTCTCTCTGGTCTGCTAACGCAGCTCTTGAATCATGGCAGTTGTTCACTGTTTGTTTAAGGAACAGGTGAAATCTCTTAAGGTAACCATGGAAATCGCAACTTGACTTCTATTCACATTTTGTACTGCTAATAGCCTTCAACTCAGAGACTAGATTGTCACTTTTCAGCTCTACATTCGTAGTACTAATACTGTCGCGTTCAATTCGGAGACTCTGACAGCTATGGGAATGGAGGCTTTCAGAACCCAATCGTCATTCATAGCGAAGCTGAGGTGATTAAAAAAGACACACAGGGACTTCTAAGTTCAGTTAAAATTATTAAATTCTGCTCTCTCTCTCCTTCCCACCTCACGTTTATCTTACTGGCTACTTCTCAGTCTCTATCTCGCTCTCTCTACTGGTAGTTAGATAGATAAGAAGAGGAAGAGCCATGTTGAAGGGTGCAATCCACAGTACATACAATGCTGAGTTGCAAATTTCACGAGTCGTGATACACACTGTGACAGGTTATATACAGTTTGAACAGCATTTAAAGAGTTTCAGCAAGCACTTAGTTTCCACTGCCTGAAAAAACAAGCTCTGAAAAACTTTCCTCTGATCCATGCTGCTCTGTAAAAATATGAAAGGAGGGAAAAAGTGATGTTTGTGAATTTAAAAAATGCTAAGGGAATATGATAATGTTATTCAATTGGCAAAGGTGCCAGTGGAGGATTAGCAAAGCATACTAAACAGAATCTCACCCATTATCCCAAGCACATTTATAGAATGTTTTAGAATCCAAGATGTCATAGCAGTCGGTCGTGTGTTTGTCTAGTAAGTCTCATCGGTTTTTTTTGTATATATTTTTTAGATTTTAATCTCACTTTCCACCTACGATCTAAATATACTTTCCTGCAACCCGCCCCACCCAATGTGGTACGGATCTGCTAGTTTTATACGTTCTAACTGGAACCTCTATCAGAAGCTAGCCAGCTAACTAGCTACTAGCTAGTAGTCACTGTTAGCTACGGCTAGCGGACTTTACCTTTAGCTCGGTCACCAGCCAGCTTTAGCTTGGTCAATACCTGCCAGTCTGCACAGCACGATATCGGACTGCTTTTCTCCACCACATCACCGGATTCCTGCCGCAAGCACTGGGCCATTACGCCGGATTATCGCAACTAGCTCGCTGCAATCGAGTGGCTATCGCTGGCTAACGCCTCTGTCCCAAAGCAAGCACCAGTTAGCCTTGAGCTAGCCTCGAGCTAGGCCCATCTCCCGGCTAGCCGAAGAGGTATACCCGCTAATTCGTGAGCTACAATACCTCTTTTACGCCAATTGGCCTGGACCCTTTATTGCCGACACGGAGCCCCACCGATCCACCACGACTGGTCTGCCGACGTAATCGTCCGATGTGGTTTCAACAGGCTTTTCCATTGCGTTGTCACCGAAGACCCTTCAGCTAGCCCCGGCCTGCTAGCTTTCTGAACGTCGTGCCTCCCGCTCGCCTAGCATAGTAGCGACTACCGAACGGCTCCCGGACTCACCTATTGCTGCTCATTGGACCCTATGATCACTCAGCTACACATGCCTCTCTCTAATGTCAATATGCCTTGTCTTCTGCTGTTTCGGTTAGTTATCATTTTATTTCACTGTAGAGCGCCTAGTCCAGCTCAACATGCCTTAGATAGCTCTTTTGTCACACACCCCACACATGGGGAGACCTCACCTGGCTTCGCTGGTGTCTCCAGAGATGCAAGCTCTCTCATCGTCACTCAATGCCTAGGTTTACCCCCACTGTACTCACATCCTACCATACCCTTGTCTGTACATTATGCCCTGAATTTATTCTACCACGCCCAGAAATCTGCCCCTTTTATTCTCTGTTCCCAACACACTAGACGACCAGTTCTTATAGCCTTTAGCCATACCTTTATCCTACTCCTCCTCTGTTCCTCTGGTGATGTAGAGGTTAACCTTGGCCCTGTAGCCCCCAGCATCACACCTATTCCCCAGGCACCCTCATTTGTTGACTTCTGTAACCGTAAAAGCCTTGGTTTCATGCATGTTAACATCAGAAGCCTCCTCCCTAAATTTGTTTTATTCACTGCTTTAGTACTCTCCGCCAACCCTGATGTACTGAATCCTGGCTTAGGAAGGCCACCAAAAATTCTGAAATTTCTATCCCCATCTACAACATTTTCCATCAAGATAGAACTGCCAAAGGGGGCGGAGTTGCAATCTACTGCAGAGATAGCCTGCAGAGTTCTGTCATACTATCCAGGTCTGTGCCCAACAGTTCAAGCTTCTACTTTTAAAAATCCACCTTTCCAGAAATAAGTCTCTCACTGTTGACGTTTGTTATAGACCCCCTTCAGCCCCCAGCTGTGCCCTGGACACCATATGTGAATTGATTGCCAACCATCTATCTTCAGAGTTCGTACTGTTAGGTGACCTAAACTGAGATATGTTTAGCACCCCGGCTGTCCTACAATCTAAGCTAGATGCCTTCAATCTCACACAAATGATCAAGGAACCTACCAGGTACAACCCTATATCAGTAAACATGGGCATAGATATCATCCTGACCAACTTGCCCTCTAAATACACCTCTGCTGTCTTCAACCAGGATCTCAGCGATCACTGCCTCATTGCCTGTGTCCGTAAGAGGCCCGTGGTCAAACAATCACCCCTCATCACTGTCAAACGCTCCCTAAAACACTTCAGCGAGCAGGCCTTTCTAATCGATCTGGCCCGGGTATCCTGGAAGGATATTGACCTCATCCCGTCAGTAGAGGTTGCCTGGTTGTTCTTTAAAAGTGCTTTCCTCACCATCTTAAATAAGTAAGCCCCATTCAAAAAAATGTAGAACTAAGAACAGATATAGCCCTTGGTTCACTCCAGACTTGACTGCCCTTGACCAACACAAAAACATCCTGTGGCGTACTGCATTAGCATCGAATAGCCCCCGCAATATGCAACTTTTCAGGGAAGTTAGGAACCAATATACACAGTCAGTTAGGAAAGCTAAGGCTAGCTTTTTCAAACAGATATTTGCATCCTGTAGCACTAATTCCCAAAAAGTTTTGGGACACCGTAAAGTCCATGGAGAATAAGAGCACCTCCTCCCAGCTGCCCACTGCACTGAGGCTAGGAAATACTGTCACCACCGATAAATTTACGATAATCGAGAATTTCAAAAAACATTTTTCTACGGCTGGCCATGCTTTCCACCAGGCTACTCCTACCCCGGCAGCTCTGCACCCCCCCCCCCCCCCCCCCCCACAGCAACTTGCCCCACCCCCCCGCTTCTCTTCACCCAAATCCAGATAGCTGATGTTCTGGAAGAGTTGCAAAATCGGAATTCCCTACAAATCAGCTGGGCTAGACAATCTGGACCCTCTCTTTCTAAAATGATCCGCCAAAATTGTTGCAACCCCTATTACTAGCCTGTTCAACCTCTCTTTCGTATTGTCTGAGATCCCCAAAGATTGGAAAGCTGCCGCGGTCATCCCCCCTCTTCAAATGGGGAGACACTCTAGACCAGGGGTCGGGAACCTATGGCTCCCGAGCCAGGTGTGGCTCTTTTGATGATTGCATCTGGCTCGCAGATAAAAATAAAATAAAAAAAGTGTGATTTATTTTTTTATCCCCTTTTCTCCCCAATTTTCATGGTATCCAATCGCTAGTAATTACTATCTTGTCTCATCGCTACAACTCCCGTACGGGCTCAGGAGAGACGAAGGTCGAAAGCCATGCGTCCTCCGAAGCACAACCCAACCAAGCCGCACAGCTTCTTAACACAGCGCGCCTCCAACCCGGAAGCCAGCCGCACCAATATGTCGGAGGAAACACTGTGCACCCACCCCCCTCGGTTAGCGCGCACCCGGCCCGCCACAGGAGTCGCTGGAGCGCGATGAGACAAGGATATCCCTACCGGCCAAACCCTCCCTAACCCGGACGACGCTAAGCCAATTGTGTATCGCCCCACGGACCTCCCGGTCGCGGCCGGCTGCGACAGAGCTTGGGCGCGAACCCAGAGACTCTGGTGGCGCAGCTTTTCAGGGAAGTTAGGAACCAATATACACAGTCAGTTAGGAAAGCTAAGGCTAGCTTTTTCAAACAGATATTTGCATCCTGTAGCACTAATTCCCAAAAAGTTTTGGGACACCGTAAAGTCCATGGAGAATAAGAGCACCTCCTCCCAGCTGCCCACTGCACTGAGGCTAGGAAATACTGTCACCACCGATAAATTTACGATAATCGAGAATTTCAAAAAACATTTTTCTACGGCTGGCCATGCTTTCCACCAGGCTACTCTTACCCCGGCAGCTCTGCACCCCCCCTGCGCCACCCGGGAGGCCTATTCTCACTTGTTTTAATCCATCCATTGATTTTTCACTGCTCATGTCCTGTTCAGGGCTGCAGGAGCTATTGTCCATTATTTGAATTAAATGATACTGGCCTACGTTGGCCGTTGCTAGGTAAAACAGGTAAACGCCTCCTTTTGAATCAGTCTGCTCGGTCATTAGCTCAAAGCTAACCCTTCGATGAAGAAGATGGCGAAAAGAAAAAAAGATGACGAGTATCGTACATTTCAGGACGAATGGACCGAAGAATTCGCCTTTGTTGAGAGAGCAGGTTCTGCGGTGTGTCTAATTTGCAATGACAAAATTATATCGATGAAACGGTCGAATGTAAAGCGGCACTTCGACAAATTCAGAGGCTTATTATACTGACATTTAGTTGAATTCACTTTTAAAATATATTATATGGCTCTCACTGAAATAAATTTCCAAATTATTTGCTTTCATGGCTCTCTTAGTCAAAAAGGTTCCCGACCCCTGCTCTAGACCCAAACTGTTACAGACCTATATCCATCCTGCCCTGCCTTTCTAAAGTCTTCGAAAGCCAAGTTAACAAACAGATCACCGACCATTTCGAATCCCACCGTACCTTCTCCACTATGCAGTCTCGTTTCCGAGCTGGTCATGGGTGCACCTCAGCCATGCTCAAGGTCTTAAACGATATCATAACCGCCATCGATAAAAGACAGTACTGTGCAGCCGTTTTCATCGACCTGGCCAAGGCTTTCGACTCTGTCAATCACCGCATTCTTATCGGCAGACTCAACAGCCTTGGTTTCTCAAATGACTGCCTCGCCTGGTTCACCAACTACTTCTCAGATAGAGTTCAGTGTGTCAAATCGGAGGGCCTGTTGTCCGGACCTCTGGCAGTCTCTATGGGGGTGCCACAGGGTTCAATTCTCGGGCCTACTCTTTTCTCTGTATATATCAATGATATCGCTCTTGCTGCTGGTGATTCTCTGATCCACCTCTACGCAGACGACACCATTCTGTATACACTGTCTTAACAAACCTCCAAACAAGCTTGAATGCTCCTTCCGTGGCCTCCAACTGCTCTTAAATGCTAGTAAAACTAAATGCATGCTCTTCAACCGATTGCTGCCTGCACCTGCCAGCCCGCCTAGCATCACTACTCTGGACGGTTTTAACTTAGAATATGTGGACAACTACAAATACCTAGGTGTCTGGTTAGACTGCAAACTCTCCTTTAAGACTCACATTAAGCATCTCCAATCCAAAATGAAATCTAGAATCGGCTTCCTATTTCGCAACAAAGCCACCTTCACTCATGCTGCCAAACATACCCTCGTAAAACTGAGTATCCTACCAATCCTTGACTTTGGCGATGTCATTTACAAAATAGCCTCCAACACTCTACTCAGAAAATTGGATGTAGTCTATCACAGTGCCATCCGTTTTGTCACCAAAGCCCCATATACTACCCATCACTGTGACCTGTATGCTCTCGTTGGCTGGCCCTCGCTACATATTCGTTGCCAAAACCCACTGGCTCCAGGTCATCTATAAGTCTTTGCTAGGTAAAGCCCCACCTTATCTCAGCTCACTGGTCTCCATAGCAACACCCACCCGTAGCACGCGCTCCAGCAGGTATATTTCACTGGTCATCCCCAAAGCCATCACCTCCTTTAGCCGCCGTTCCTTCCAGTTCTCTGCTGCCAATGACTGGAACGAATTGCAAAAATCACTGAAGCTGGAGTCTTATATTTCTCTCATTAATATTAAGCATTAGCTGTCAGAGCAGCTTACCGATCACCGTATCTGTACACAGCCCATCTGTAAATAGCACACCCAACTACCTCATCCCCATATTGTTTTTGTTTTTTTGCTCTTTTGCACCCCAGTATCTCTACTTGCACATCATCATCTGCACATCCATCACTCCAATGTAATGCTAAATTGTAATTATTTTGCCACTATGGCCTATTTATTGGCTTACCTCCCTAACCTTACTACATTTGCACACACTGTATATAGATGTTTCTATTGTGTTTTTGACTGTATGTTTGTTTATCCCATGTGTAACTCTGTGTTGTTGTTTTTGTCGCACTGCTTTGCTTTATCTTGGCCATGTCGCAGTTGTAAATGAGAATTTGTTCTCAACTGGCCTACCTGGTTAAATAAATGTAAAATAAAAAATAAAATAGAAGCCTACATCTGCCAAGGTATTTTGTCAATTATCCCTGTCCACTTTGAGGCTTAAAATAATAGTTTATCAGCACAAAGCATGAACAGCATGAACTCTGTTCCTAAAGTTATGTGTGCCTTGGTCTGTACCAATGCAAATTCTCTTTGTAACTTCATAGACAATGAGGTTCAGGGGCACTGATTTTGACCTGAAAACAGAATCAGAACATGTTTCAAATTCGTCTTATAGTCAGTTAGGAACTACAAGTAAAAACAAGACTGATCACAGCATATATTTAGGCTAGTTTTACACATGCAATGGGTTATATTGGTTGGTTTAGGAACAGAACTACTCGTGGTTTTAGCCGGTATGTTTAGCAGGTTTCAGTCAGACAACAAAAGGAAAAGTACAGAGCTGAGGCACTGTTGCTCTTCTTCTACATAATGAATAAGTGTTGACGGGACACCTGGTTCACGGTTTAAGAGACCACAATGGGAGGTACCCTAAGGGGGTCGATGTTTTCTGCACGAGTTTATAAAGAAATACTACAAAAACCCATTCATGCCTCTACTGTGCCTTACAAAAGTATTCATACCCCTTGTATTTCTTTCTTGTATTTATTTTATTTTGTTACAAAGTGGAATTCAAATTGATTTAATTTACATTTTTTGTCAATAATCTACTGAAAGTACTCTGTAATGTCAAAGTGGAAGAAAAATTCTACAGGACCAGTCAAACGTTTGGACACACCTACTCATTCAAGGGTTTTTCTTTATTTTTACTATTCTCTACATTGTAGAATAGTAGTGAAGACATCAAAACTATGAAATAACACACATGGAATCATGTAGTAACCAAAAACATGGTAAACAATTCAAAATATATTTATATTTGAGATTCTTCAAAGTAGCCACCCTTTGCCTTGATGACAACTTTGCACACTCTTGGCATTCTCTCAACCAGCTTCACCTGGAATGCTTTTCCAACAGTCTTGAAGGAGTTCCCACATATGCTGAGCACTTGTTGGCTGTGATTGATGGGTAACAATAACAAATCAAACATTGATGTCTTTTTAAGCATGATCAAGTTAATAACTATGCTTTAGATTATGTATTAAACCACCCAGACACATCAAAATACAGTCATCCTTCTGAACTGAGCTGCAGGAAAATAATTAAACTGCTCAGGGACATTACCATGAGGCCATTGGTGATTTTAAAACAGTTACAGAGTTCAATGGCTGTGATAAGAGAAAACTGAAGGTGATAAGAGAAAACTGAAGCTGAATCAACATAGCAGCATACCACCCTGCATCCCACTGCTGGCTTGCTTCTGAAGCTAAGCAGGGTTGGTCCTGAATGGGAGACCAGATGGTGTTGGAGGGCCAGTAGGAGGAACCCTTTCCTCTGGTCTAAAAAATATATCCCAAAGCATCAAGGCAGTGATTGGGGATATTGCCTTATGTAGGGTGCTATCTTTCAGATGGGATGTTAAATGGGTGTCCTGACTCTCTGTGGTCACTAAAGATCCCATGGCACTTATTGTAAGAGTAGGGGTGTTAACCCTGGTGTCCTGGCTAAATTCCCATTCTGGCCCTCATACCAACAGTCACCTAATCATCCCCAGCTTCAATTGGCTCATTCATCTCTCTCCCCTGTAACTATTCCCTGGGTCGTTGCTGAGAATGTGTTCTCAATCAACTTACCTGTTAAAATAAGGGATAAATAAAAAATAGTTACTCAACAATAATGACAGAAACAGAACAGAAATATTCTAAAACATGCAACAAGGCACTAAACTAATACAGAAAAAAATAAAGCAAATTAATATGCTTTTTGGCCTAAATGCAAAGACTTATGTTTGGAGCAAAATCCAACAAAACACATCACTGAGTAACTGCCTCCTTATTTTTAGGCATGGTGGTGGTTGCATCATGGTATGGCTATGTTTGACATCCGCAAATACTGGGGAGTTTTTCAGGATAAAAAGAAACGGGATGAAGCTAAGCACAGCCAAAATCCTAGAGGAAAACCTACTTCAGTCTGCTTTACACCAGACATTGGGAGACCAATTCACCTTTCAGCAGATCAATATGCTACAACACAAGGCCAAGTTACAGTTTAGACTTAAATCTGCTTGAAAATCTATGGCAAGACATGAAAATTGCTGTCTAGCCATGATGATCAACATCTTGACAGAGTTGAAGAATTATGGAATGAATAATGGGTTAATATTGCACAATCCAGGTGTGTAAAGCTCCAAGAAGACTCGCAGCTGTAATCACTACCAAAGGGGTTTCTGACATGTATTGACTGAACACTTATGCAACAACTATATTTCTATTCATCTTAAAAAATAAATAATATTAATCTTCCACATTGACATTCAAGTATTTTGTGTAGGATGTTGACAAAAAGTTACAATTAAATCCATTTCAATCCCACAACACAATAAAATGTGAAGAAATCCAAGGGATATGAATACTTTTGCAAGGCACTGTATAATCAACAAAAGGTAGTGTTGCCTAAATAAGCATTGGTCTAGTTTTGATGTGATCATACCTCATAAGGGGACATTATGTCAACATTTGACCTAAAACCTCGGTCAGAAGGCCAGCGCTGTCTTAATACTTACATAACAGATGTCATTGGGAATCATAAACAACTGCTATGACAAATCAAATGCATCACAACAACATAGAACATATTCATGGCAGGCCTCGTGTGCTTTACCCCCTCACCTCCCTCAAAAACAACAACAACACAACCCTAACCCTAACCCAGGTGCTGCTACAATAAATCTTGTGGTGACATTCCACAGTGCAGGGCTTCTCCTTGAAACTCCCAGTATGTGAAGTGTACAGGAAACAAAAGAGATCAGAAAAGCCCAACAAACATAGGACAGATAAAGAAGGACACCCCACACACACAGACA
The DNA here is from genome assembly GCF_029448725.1 of Salvelinus fontinalis. Lineage (NCBI taxonomy): Eukaryota > Metazoa > Chordata > Actinopteri > Salmoniformes > Salmonidae > Salvelinus > Salvelinus fontinalis. The sequence continues at coordinate 78,528,293 of NC_074666.1, read as the reverse complement.
CACAGACACACAGACACACACACAGACACACAGACACACACACACACACACAAACTATACATGGCCTGGGCACATCGTTGTTATGGTTCAATCAGGTTTAGAGTTAGTTACTCTGGAGGTAGTAACGGTTTCACCCGCCCCTCCTCAAGGGCCATTCCAAGGATTCTGAGAGAGACCAACCCGAGGCATGGGAGGGACAGGAGTGGTGCAATGCTGAGTTTGAATAACACAAGAGAGCTATGACGAGGTCCCTTTAAGGCAACTTGTTGTCCACCAACTACTGCATTTTATCTATAGTGAACAATTTCTTTGTAACAAAAGAAACATGTACAATGCCTTCGGAAAGTATTCAACCCCCTTTACTTTTTCCACATTGTGTTACGTTACAGCCTTATTCTAAAATTGACTAAAGTTATTTTTTCCCTCATCAATCTACACATAATAACCCATACTGACAAAGCAAAAACAAGTTTATATACATTTTTGCTCATTTATAAAAAAATATAAGTATTCAGACCCTTTATTCAGTACTTTGTTGAAGCACCTTTGGCAGCGACTACAGCCTTGAGTCTTCTTGTATATGACGCTACAAGCTTGGCACACCTGTATTTGGGGAGTTTCTCCCATTCTTCTCTGCAGATCCTCTCAAGCTCTGTCGGGTTGGATGGGGAGCGTTGCTGCACATCTACTTTCAGGTCTCTCCAGAGATGTTCGATCGGGTTCAAGTCTGGGCTCTGGGTGGGCCACTCAAGGACATTCAGACTTGTCCCAAAGCCACTCCTGCGTTGTCTTGACTGTGTGCTCTGGATCGTTGTCCTGTTGGAAGGTGAACCTTCGCCCCAGTCTGAGGTCCAGTTTGGCCGGGCGGCCAGCTCTAGGAGGAGTCTTGGTGGTTCCAAACTTCTTCATTTAAGAATGATGGATGCCACTGTGTTCTTGGGGACCTTCAATGCTGCAGAAATGTTTTGGTACCCTTCCCCAGATCTGTGCCTAGATAGAATCCTGTCTCTGAGCTCTACGGACAATTCCTTCGACCTCATGGCTAGGTTTTTGCTGACATGCACTGTCAACTGTGGGACCTTTTATAGGCAGTTGTGTGACTTTCCAAATCATGTCCAATCAATTGAATTTACCACAGGTGGACTCCAATCAAGTTGTAGAAACATCTCAAGGATGATCAATGGAAACAGGATGCACTTGAGATCAATTTTGAGTCTCATAGCAAAGGGTCTGAATACTTATGGAAATAATGTATTTCTGGTTTTTATATTGAATCAATTTGCTAAAATTTCAAAAAACCTGTTTTCACTTTGTTATTATGAGGTACTGTGTGTAGGTTGCTGAGGATTTAAAAAAAAATCAATTTTAGAATAAGGCTGTAACGAAATAAAATGTGGAAAAAGTCAAGGGGTCTGAATACTTTCCGAAGGCACTGTATTTATGAATGTATTGGATGAGTTGTATCGGACATAATCAGTGTCCATTATCGTTCCCCATGAGAACTGGCGTCCAAGCCCCATTTCCCAAAACGTGACAGAGAATGTCTTGTGTAAGGGGGGACTGTCGTCAACACGTACATAAAACACAGACATCACATAAAGATAAAGCTAGTTCCCACCTACTTTGTCCCACCAAAATTGCGCCACCTCCCACCCCTAACCCAGCCACAACCAATCAAGCCGTCTGAGATGAATGAGGACTATATTCAGTACTAAGAGCACTGCATGATAGATATCATAGAAGTAATCCGCATTTATAATCAATTTCTACCTCCATGGCTGCAGTGTTATGTAACATTGGGCAAACTGAATCTGCCCCAGGTGAAGGAGAGATGATTGGCTTTCCTGCTAGCAGGCTCCATTCAAATGGTGTTTGCTTTTTTTCACAGTTAGCACGGCTTATGAACCAGAGCCAAACGGATGTAGTGCTGCTTGAGTGTGTGCAGTGCTCCCCTCTGTTTTCCTTCACACTCAGTGAAGGCAATGAAACATTATGAGCCCTAAACTGCATGGTAATGAATGGACAGGGGGTGTGGGGGCAAGCCTGCTGAGAGGCTGAGTCACTCAGCCAGCCAGTCGGTGTTATCCTTGATAAGAGCCACGCAGTCAGCAGTGGCCACGGTGGCATCACTACCGGTAGCCTTGGGCAGTCTCATTAGCTGCGCTGAAGGCCCATGAGTACGGTAGTGTTTGTCTCGCTTACACACGTTTAGGGATGGGGTGTGGGAGCTGCGCTGATGGCCCATGAGTACGGTAGTGTTTGTCTCGCTTACACACGTTTAGGGATGGGGTGTGGGGGGGTCAGAGCAGACCACCATCACCATGGTAGCCCTTGTAGAGACCGTCAGCAATTTATCAGGGCTAATTAAACTGGGTATTGTGGGTAAAATAAATGAAGAGGGAAAGTCGGATTAGCTCAATCACTCCACAGGCGTTAAGAGCGACATTCTGAAGTGGAAAAGGCTGACGGAAAAAAAAGGTTCAAGCTGGAGCAGCAGAAGAATGTGTCCCCTGGAGAACAGTAACACCACGGGAGGAAAAAAATCTTTGTTTGGGAAATATATAGGGGTAAAGGACGCTTATTATTAGGGGCTACCAGCCAGGGAAGTTCCAGACTAGTCACCAACTCTCTTGTCACCTAGTGTGGCACAGGAATACGCTTATTCAAGTGACGAAGGGACTGAGAGACACTTCAATGGACTCCTGGCCTCAGTCTGGGGTTTGTAAATCCTAGTCCCATGTTTAGTATGGCAAATGCTTTTACAGCTAATGTCAGTTCTGGCCTTAAACCCTCCTTGTTTTCTTGTAGAGGTGGGGTAAGGGAGGGTTCAGTTAGTTCAGCTCATACTTTGTATAAGCGGCCTCTCTCTCTCTCTCTCTCTCTCTCCCCATGGGTCTGATTCCCACTGACATCTTGACATTTTGAAAAAGGAAACACAGCTGTATGAGTGTGTGTTCTTGAGAACAAGATCTCCCAAGCAATATCTAGTCTTCTTTAACTGTGTCATTTGAATGAGTGTCTAAAGGTTTTGATTGATTAGTGAAGGCTTTAACATGCAAGCAAGCCTTGCCATGGACAGGTAAACCAGATATCCTCTCTATATCATGCACTGAGTTACTCTTACACAGGAACAGACAGCATGAAGTTCAATCAGTGCACAGAGATAAGACAAAGAAAGGAAAAATCCAAGAGATACAGATTTTATATTTCTAGGCAGTGTTGCCTAAATAAGCATTGGTCTATTTTTGATGTGATCATACCTCATAAGGGGACATTATGTCAACACTTGACCTAAAGCCTCGGTCAGAAGGCCAGCGCTGTCTTAATACTTACATAACAGATGTCATTGGGAATCATAAACAACTGCTATGACAAATCAAATGCATCACAACAACATAGAACATATTCATGGCAGGCCTCGTGTGCTTTACCCCCTCACCTCCCTCAAAAACAACAACAACACAACCCTAACCCTAACCCAGGTGCTGCTACAATAAATCTTGTGGTGACATTCCACAGTGCAGGGCTTCTCCTTGAAACTCCCAGTGTGTGAAGTGTACAGCAAACAAAGGAGAACAGAAAAGCCCAACAAACATAGGACAGATAACGAAGGACACCACACACACACACACACACACACACACACACACACACACACACACACACACACACACACACACACACACACACACACACACACACACACACACACACACACACACACACACACACACACACACACACACAGTAACTATACATGGCCTGGGCAGGTTGTTGTTCTGGTTTACTCATGTAGTTAGTTACTCTGGAGGTAGGAACTCAAGGGCCATTACAGAACTCCCAAGAGAGGGAGAGAGAGAGACCTTGTAATTATGCACAGTGTGATTTGTTTTAGGCCAGGGAGTCAGAAGAACTCTCTTGCAACTTCGATCTTTCTCTATGAGCCCTAGGACCATGCCTCAGGACTACCTGTCCCTGTCCCCAAACCACCCGGTCGTGCTGCCACTATCAAACCCTGACCGGTTTCACCGGACGTGCTAATTCGTCCCGGACCTGCTGTTTCGACTCTCTCTCTCTCTTGGACCTGTTGTCTCGACCTCTGAATGCTCGGCTATGAAAAGCCAACTGACATTTACTCCTGCGGTGTTGAACTGCTTCACCTTCTATAACGACTGTGGTTATTATTTGACCCTGGTGGTCATCAATGAACATTTTAACATCTTGAAGAACAATCTGGCCTTAATTTCCATGTGCTCTTATAATCTCCACCTGACACAGACAGAAGAGGACTGACCACTCCTAGGAGCCTGGTTCCTCTCTAGGTTTCTTCCTAGGTTCCTGCCTTTCTAGGGAGTTTTTCCTCCTACATCTGCATTGTTTGCTCTTTATGGTTTGAGGCTGAGTATCTGTATAGCACTTTGTGACAACTGCTGATGTAGAAAGGGGTTTATAAAATATATTTGATTGAAATTGGATTGATTGCTGAGGAGGTTGTTCAACCGAGTTGACTGACTCCCTGCACCTTGCTCATCCTGCTTGCAAACCCTGTAGCCAACAAACATCGACACTCAACAGGTCAGTGCAGCACCACCAACTTTGTCTTTCAGTGCACAAAACCTGTTTCATAAAGACACACCAGTCTCTGCCGTCTTTCACTCCCCTGTACTATATCATGTGGCTTGTTTTAGAATGACGCCTCCTGGTCCCTGCTATTCCCTCCAGCTTCCCAGCTGCCCCCTGGAGGGTTGGGGGCGGCTCCTGTTACAATGGCTGCTGCCTGGCCAGGGAGTCTGCTGCTGCTATAAACAACTTTCTGCAAGCTGTCAGTGGAGGCTCTGCTGAGGGACATTGGGAGAGATTAAGATGAGTTATAGGCATTTTAAAGATGGTGGATCTGTCCTGAACACTGATTGCTTTACCATAATAATTTCCGAGTGAACCATAAATATATTAAATCTGTCTTCTAGGGTGGTGGAACTCCTGGGCACAGCTATGCTGATATTAGTTTTGCGTTTGCAAGAAAGGCATTTTACTGTACTTGTGCATGTGACAATAAAAACTTGAAACTTGAAAATGAATGATTGTCACTTTGGTGTGAGTAATTATGATCTTGATTTTCACTTTGGTGTGAGTAATCTTGATCTTGGGCAAGTGGCAGGTGTTAGAAGATAAACGGGAGGCCAGGCAGTCAGTCTCAGTAATAAGCATTTCTGTGAATGAATGAATGTGTTGCAAATTTTACAAATACATGTAATAACAAGTTGCTTGCTGTGTATCTGTTCTAAACTAGTATTGCTCAAATTTGGGTGTGAGAAGCAGCTCTGGTTGAGTGCTGGCTGGCGCCAGTGGTTCTCAATGAAAAGAAAAATGGCCAGGCAGGATGACAGTCAGGCCCTGAGTGTCACACTACCACTCATCTCTCTGTCCCAAGCACCACCAAAAGGTTCAGCTTTCCCACTATGAGGTCACACATAGATAGATTACAGAATGTACTGGTACTCTCAGCATGAAAAGGGCTTTTCCTCAGTACAGTACATGGAAACAGTATCTAGGAATCATTGGCCATGGTAAAAGGTCACTCAATACGGCTCCCGAGTGGCGCAGTGATCTAAGGCACTGCATCTCAGTGCTATAGGCATCACTACAGACCCTGGTTCAGTTCCAGGCTGTATCATAACCGGCCGTGATTGGGAGTCCCATAGGGTGGCGCGCAATTGTCCGGGTTCGGCTGTCATTGTAAATAATAATTTATTCTTAACTGACTTGCCTAGTTAAATAACGGTTAAATTTTTTTTTATACGAACTAGATGTGTACTGCAAAAAATATGGGTCTGATTCCCACTGACATCTTGACATTTTGAAAAAGGAAACACAGCTGTATGAGTGTGTGTTCTTGAGAACAAGATCTCCCAAGCAATATCTAGTCTTCTTTAACTGTGTCATTTGAATGAGTGTCTAAAGGTTTTGATTGATTAGTGAAGGCTTTAACATGCAAACAAGCCTTGCCATGGACAGGTAAACCAGATATCCTCTCTATATCATGCACTGAGTTACTCTTACACAGGAACAGACAGCATGAAGTTCAATCAGTGCACAGAGATGACAGAGAGAGGAAAAGTCCAAGAGATACGGATTTTATATGGCCATGGAATTTGGCGCAAGGAGGGGATTTCATAGAAGCAAACCAAGTCTGTTCTGTTGAGTGTAGACTTAGTTTTAATTATTGCTGTGTTTCATCTGTATTTGTCAAAATTTGTAATGCACTCGCCCCAAACCTCCCACTTTACCCCATTGCCCACACTTCTTAGTCATAGGACAGCTGCTAGGATACTACTTGTCATGGGGATTGTGACAATTAGCGAGAAACGATCATTAAGACAATGCAAGCATTTTATGATCATTAAGACCATTCTCACCCCGCATCTGGTCTGGACTAAAATCCCTTGTGTCAATTGTTAGTGTGCATTCAGCGAAACAATGATAGAAAAACATTCCAACCTCACCCCTTGTCATAGGCTTTATATGCATTAACAGTGACAGCACAGTGCCCTTCATGAAGGGGTTAAAGTAAGTAAAGACACATATAATATGCTTCCCAGTTGAAAATAGGCCTATAACTGATTTTGCAATTTTTCAATTGCTTCAACATCAGTGTTGATACTCAGTTGTGGATAACTGTTTAAAATGCAACTAAAATCATACAATGTTTGTTTTCGATTATCAGACATCATAATATTTCCTTACTACAAAACCCCTGAAGCCTCAATTGATGGCAGGTGATCTGCATATGAAAGCTAAGTGGGGCAACTGTTTCCTACCCACTGGGCACACACTGATAGAATCAATGTTGTTTCCACATCCTTTCAATGAAATGATGTGGGTATTCTGTCTGCAATTATCAACTATCAAGTGGTTTGAAAGACACATTTCAAATCACTTGATAACTCTGCTGTGGTATACAGCTCGCAAGATGCGCTTCCTACCACTCTCTATATCACAGCCGAGTTATAGGTGCCAGTTTGGAGAAGTACAGATATTCATACATTATACAATGCAGACGAAGAGTTATGGATTGTTTATTTGCCGTCAGTAACATGATTTTGGGAAAGAAGTACCCCCCCCTTAGAATCTTTCGCCAGTTATTTCTTTGGCCTCCGGAATTGTAACCACCTAGCGCTGGGTTTTGACCAGAGTTGGCGCCTCCTCTTAACAACGCTGCGCTCCAACACTTCGCTTCGCTTGAAATTTGCATAAAGTAGAGCACAACTCAACTTTTTCTTCCGCACGACTAGCTAGGTTCTCGCCGCTCTCCTTCCCACAATCCCCCGCACATTTCTCTGTGTGTACTCGTTGAAAACGTATGGGGTGGAACTTCTACTGCTGTTTTCACCAACAACGAATTCAGCAGGAGAAGTTCCGCCCCTATTAATTTTCAACGAGGGTACCCAGAGAAATGTGCAGGGGATTGTGGGAAGGTGAGCGGCGAGAACTCTGCTAGTGGAGTGGTAGAAACATTTTTGCTCTCCTCTACTTCATGCAAATTTCAAGCGAAGCGATGCACTGAAGCAAAGCATTTTCAAGAGCAAGCGCCTCTGATCAAAACCCACTGTATGTAAGACATCCATGTGTGGAAACGCAGTGTCCTTTATAGGGCTATTTGTATGATTACTTTGAGGGCTTTAAACTCAGTAGGTCCACACAGGTTCTCAAAAACAGCAGACAAAAACTGATAGGCCGAAACCAAAATAGCACAGAGATTATAAATGAAGTCATGTATGGCATCTTATCTGAGTGGCTGATAATGTCGAGAGAAGGTGTGGGCAATTGTAATTATCACCTAAACACTTGTATAAAAAAACGATGGATTTGGCACACTTCTTGATCTGGTGAAGGCATAACTGCCTAAACACATTACCCTTCCCCGACAATAAAGAAGTGAAATGAGCAGATGTCTTTCTGTCCTTTTTTTCATTTGACCTTCTTTTTTAAATGTTTTCTAGTGTCTCAGTTTACCAATGTTCTTGAACTTGGGATTTCATTTGATGTCATTGTCACATGTAGCAGAGAACCCAGATAATTAAACAAGACAGCACACATGGTACCCACTCCACAATTTAGAGATAACTTTGTTTGGCTGAGCCAAAGCCTTTGTAAACTATTTTTTTTGCGGTGGCCCAAATAAGATTTTAAGAGAATGATGTGTGTTCTTTTGAGTTTTCCCCATCTGTACACAAAACATAGCAAATTCATTATTTACCTGTAGCTCACACCATGCCACTTCTACTGTTGTCTCCGTATCCAGGCCTTTGTACACCGTCTTGAACGACCCTCTCCCAATTTCAATGTTGAATTTGAGGAACCTTCCATCAGGTGACGTCGCCACGGCTTTGGTTTCAATTTCATCCTTTTCCTCTTGCTCCCGTTTGCTTTCAAATGGAGCTCGAGATAAAGTTACCTTTTTGTCAGTGATTTCTTCCTCGGAATCTGAACTTGTGCCCTGTGCTTGCGAGCTGGGCTGTGGCGCGTCCCAGGTATCAAAAGGTGGTTTGGGGTCTGATGCTTGGGTACCAGGAGGTGAGCACGTGCTCGTTCCCGGGCTTGAGACAGGTGAGGCTGGTACTGATGAGTCCACCTTTTTATCCTCTGCCGCTGTTTCTGCTAAAATATCATCAGCAGACCAGGAGTGAGTTTTGGAGAGAGGGGCATCATCATAAACTTCAAGCTCCAAATCCAAGGTATTTATTTTGCTCAACCTGTACGAGTTTCTCCTGGAGTTTGCCGAGTGTCTTCTTCGCCTTGGTGGTATTCGGCCGGGGAAACAGGAATTGGCGTCGAACCCAGTAGGTAATTTGGAGAAACCCAGTCCGGCCATGTCGACCTCAAGCTGTGACATGTCTGTTTTATGAGTTTTGCCGTGAAATGCAACAGGTGGGTCTTGTGTCCCAACTTGTGGATAGTGCAAATCCGAACGAAGGCTATTCAAAAACATAAACGGGACAAGGGAACATAATAGGTTGCAGGGAATGTGAATTATGTCGAAAAATAAAAACTGGCAAAAATCTACAAAAATCCAAATGAGACAAAAATAAGTACAGGCTACAGATAAAGTGTCTACATATTTGGCTTATACATTCGATTTTGTATGTTCAATTCAACTATAGGCTATTAGACTATTGGCTAATAATACAAAAAAATATTTTACAAATCAACAAGTGTGCTGACAAGTCTCTTCACCTCAACCTGAATGAAGGTCGTTCTCGAGTTCTCCCTAGTAAAAAGTGCATGTTTAAATCGGCCAAATATAATTTACTTGGTCGTGTTCTTGCTCATAGACAGACGAAAAATAAATCACATCAATCCGAGTATTCCTCAAACCGTGTCTCTGGTCGCACGTCTAACTGTCCGCTCCCAATGTTGATTAACGCTGTATCAACAACGGGTAGACTTCTCGAGCGCACAGTGAACGCTCAATGGGCTCCACCCCCAAAAACACATTTCGGATCTGTGTTTTGCCTGCAACCATAGACTATTATAGGTTGTGAAGCTATCGTTCCCTTGAATGTACACTGAACAAAAATATAAACGCAACATGTAAAGTGTCGATCCCATGTTTCACGAGCTGAAATAAAAGATACCAGAAAGTTTCCATACACACAAAACGTTTATTTTCCATTCCACAAAAATCTTATTTCTCTCATATTTTGTACACAAATGTGTTTACATCCATGTTAGTGAGCATTTCTCCTTTGTTAAAATAATCTAACCACCAAGCTGATTGAACAGCATGCTCATTACACAGGTGCACCTTGTGCTGGGGACAATAAAAGGCCTCCCTGAAATGTGCAGTTGTCTCAAGTTTTGAGGGAGCGTGCAATTGGCATGCTGCCTGCAGGAATGTCCAACAAAGCTGTTGCCAGATAATTACATTTTAACTTCTCTACCATAAGCCGCCTCCAACATCGTTTTAGAGAATTTGGCAGTACGTCCAACCGGCCTCACAACCGCAGACCATGTGTATGGCGTCATGTGGGCGAGCAGTTTGCTGATGTCAACTTTGTGAACGGAGTGCCCCATGGTGGCGGTGGGGTTATGTTATGGGCAGGTATAAGCTACAGACAACGAACACAATTGCATTTTATCAATGTCAATTTGAATGCACAGAAATGCTGTGACGAGATCCTGAGGCCCATTGCGAGGCCCATTTCTTTTAAGAGATCTGTGACCAACGGATGCATATCTGTATTCCTAGTCATGTGAAATCCATAGATTAGGGTCTAATTAATCCATTTAAATTGGCTGATTTCCTCATATGAACTGTAACTCAGTAAAATCTTTGAAATTGTTGCATGTTGCGTTTATATTTTTGTTCAGTATATATTTTCTTAGTTAACATTTGCTAAAAAAATAAAACATTCTAACGAAGTTTACTTTGAAATTAGAAAGCTGTTAGTTTGTGGTGCGTAGTAGCCTAAACATACTGTACAGTAGTACCTGCAAACTTACTATTCAAGGTAGCCTAATAAGTCACAAGAATCTTGGTCCAAGTGTGATATGAATGCATTCTGGCAATGTGCCAAGGCTTTAGATGCCAGCTTTTGGTTTAGAATGTTGGATTTACTAACCTGTATATTGTGCTATACTCTATGCCCACTGTAAGGTAATTATTACGATAACAGAGGACAAGAGTCATCAAAACGTATATTAACTTAATAATAATAACTGTTTTACTGAGGTAATTGCTCCCAGGACAGGAGCTATCCACTTATCTGTGGTGTTGACCGTGGTGATCTTTAGCAATATTACATAATGTTGCACTGTGAACTACTTGAAATAGTGGGTTGGATACAAATGGAGATAATGACTACAGCAAAACGAATGAATCCATCTTAACGTCAAGTTGCAACAGACTAGAATTGCCTGACAGCCTGCCATCCTGGCACTGTAGAAATAGGCTTCATCAAGAAGTCTGGATTAAGCCAAAGACAAAGATAGCTGACCATCTAAATCTAGGCTATACCTACCTAATCTCTTCAATAGGAAATTAAATCACAGAGACAAAAGCAATACAGATAAGCTGAAAGAGGTTTCACTGTCTTATAAAATAGGTTTACAACAGTGTCCTCATCAGCCATGTATTTTTGTCTGATGATGAACTCAGTAATAGGGGGTTGGGTTGTGTGCAGATTTAGTCAAGGAAGGGTAATAGCATAGTGGTTATAGGAAAGGGGGTTTATTCATGTCTGTTTGACACATCTCACAAATTCTCATCAGTTACTTGTGATATAACACAGTAGTAGCATATCACTCAAAGCTTAAGAATAGATATGTAAAACACACCCAGTAGGTACATTATCGTCATCAGTCACTCTCCACCACAGACACACACATTTCCTCCATTCCAGGTTTAGCGTGTCAGGCCATTCCAGGGTTAACGTGAGCACCCTGACACGGACCGAGGCCTCATCTTAGCAGGTTTCCGGGACGAAGAGGAAGGAGCGGCTTAGCGTTGTGTGGCCAAGTGATTTCAGGTCACATTAGCCGAGTGCCACACACACCTTACTGTTGACTTGTGCGATATACTGACCCCATTCCCTTCACACTAAGGATTCCAGCCAGGGAAGTTCCAGTCAGTGTCTCCCCAGCCAGTGAGAGCATGTGCTACGGCTTTGATTCCTGGGTAGACCGGGGTGTGTTGCCATATGCTTACAATCCCTGACACAGACACTGATGAAGGTGCTCAGCCTGCCGCTGTAAAACACTAACAGCCCGACAGACAGACAGACAGACAGAGGGCCAGTGACTCTTTGTTTATCCCCTCCTCATGAGTGTGTGCGTGTACGCCTATGTGTGTGTGTGTGTGTGTAAGAGATTGCACCGTGGAGATAGATAGCTCAAGTCCCAGCACCTGATATAGCCCTCACAACCACTGCCAGGAGACTTAAACTAGCCGTCCCCCACCTGTCACATGAGCTTCACAGAGAGGCTGTGTGGATCAGGGGAGAGGAGCAGTCAGAGGGGGAGCTTATCTGCAGGAACACATTGCTCCTATGGCAGCAGGCGGCCACCCACGAATGCTAATCACTCATGTTTGATGAGAGCTTCTGCAGAGTCATCTTTCCAGAAAAGAAGAGTAGCACAGAAATCCCCATGAAACAGCATGGAAATGGGTCACACGGTAGACGACGTGCTAATCGCAGCGCTCTTCACAATTCCAGCTAAAAAGCAGCGCGTCGTCCTCCCTTCTCTGTCTGCTGTCTCTGCTGTTGTATGGTTTGTTTATCTCCCGTCATGAGGCGGGCAGTGCAATACACTCTGTTCTTTTCTGCTTTAGCTGACACGGGGCAGGGGGCAGGGCCTTGACAGGGGAATAATAAACAGAGGTCCTATTTTTTGAAGGTCAAGGAAATTGATATGATATGACATTAAAAGCTTAGTGGCTTTTGCAACTTTTCCAAGGGCTTTAGCAATCCTCATAAATGCCTGCCATAAGTCTGTGAAAGGTTATTCCAACATACACAGAGGGAAGCTCACCAGTTGGAAAGCAACGTGAACTGTTGAGTGTGAACAGAATATTAAAGTGAGCACTTAGGTGGGATGATAATATGTAGCCTAGTAATACCACAATAATCCAGCTGTAAACAAGGCATTGGGTGAATATTGCCAGGTTGTTAACATACTCAATAAACATGGACAAGTAGCACGCCGGTCATACAATTTCTCAAGCAGGGCCCGCATGCAAGTACAAAAGCTATGACTCTTTCAGACAGAAGAGGGATAAATACATTCAAAGTGAGTGGGCTTTTTAGAGAGGCCGCCTTTCGTTGGATGCTAATGACCATCACTATGCACATACCCTATATCCCTGGCCAATTCCAATATTTTTTCCACTAACTGGTATTCATCAGCTCGTTTCTCATCAGATCTTTTTCAGAGCTGATCTAATTGGTCTTTTGACCAATTAGATCAACCAATTAGATCAGCTCTGAAAAAGATCTGATGAGAAAAAATCTGGTGTGATACCAATCAGTGAAAAAAATACCAATCAGTGAAAAAAATATCATAATTGGGCTGCCTGTCTAAACGCAGCCTAAGGTGTCCAACGCTGTGTCCCAATACTCATAAATGGCCCCCTATCCTTGCCTCGCCTCCTACTGTAGGTCACCAACGCTCCAATAAAACTGAGTATGTGACAGCAATACTGTGAAATTCCCACCTAACCGACTCATGTGGTAAATTAAGGACATATGTTCCCCGCTCTTGTTAAAGTATGTAATGACATAGTACTGTAATGTAGAACTACACTTGTACTTGGAGTGCATTGATGTTGCCACCTAGTGGGCTTATCTGGAACAACACAGACCCATGTTGTAAGGCTGCATCTCAAAGTCTGCCTACACTGCTCTGACAGAACAAAATGAAAAAATGGAGTAGGGTCACATCTACAACTCTTCTCTTTACAGTCAACAAGTCACACATCAGCATGTGGGAGTGTGTGTCAACTCTGGAGCTACAACAACAGGGCTAGGTGGCTTTGTTGTTTGCTTTCACTGATGTATGAACTAACCACTAAGCCGTATTAACCAATGTTTTATACTGAGTTTAAGCAGTGCTTCATTTGAGCCGGATGGTTTGCGCAACGTTGTAGCCCAAATAGACCAACGCGTGGTCATTGCTGTGATGAGAGAGAAGTGCGCCTCACAGAACAAGAATGAGAGTCACTTTCTATTATCTCTTTCCCTGCTCTGATATATATCAGCATGCAACTCTCATCTCTCCAGCTTTACACTTAATCATTTATTTCCTTATAGAATCATAGCCGCGAGAAGGATGCTGGAGGTATCACAGACCCCCTGATACATTTAAATACATTTTGCCAAAGTTATAGAGTTACTGCTGTCAGCCAAAACAGGCTTTTCACGATATTTCAAATACAATCGCGGGACAACACAGATCCTGATGAATAGAGAAGACTATTCTGTCTGTATGACTGGGCAAGTTATCAACTTCCAAATAGACCTATTGAGCGAACAGCATTGTTTTACAAAGTAAAACAAGAGAGAGGTAAGCTTTTGGCACGAGCGCATCGTCCATCACCGGTTAGTGAGCTGCGTATCGTTGAGTGAGTCAGTGAAACGAAAGCTTTTTTAGGACAAATTTATTTTGTACAATATGTGTATGTGTCTCCACACACCTAGGCCTGGGCTATTGATGGATTCAAGACAAGGTCGTTGTCATTGATTTCAGATTCTCAGTTTGTCAGTGTCAAAGTACAGCCTGTCATTTCGATAATTTGTGAGGTATTAAAAAATATTCGGCTAAAGTCTCCAGTCATCTAAAATCATGTAGAATTGTATGAAATGCGTTTATGAAGGCAATTTTTCCCAGACCCTAGGCCACTAAACATTTCTCCAAGTGTGTAACTTCTGCAATCGCCTCTCTATACTCTACTGCTCTATGCCAGTACGCAAAGGCGATGATAATGCATGCAATGCTTTATTATAAAAGTGATTTTTATTTTCATGCGTTCTTGAGCTCTTGGGCTACAACGTTGCGCAATTTACAAATTAAGCAGTGAGTTTAAGTTAGTAAAAGTGTGCTTATGTTCATAGGGAAAATATATCAAATGTGTGAAAATAATAAGTATGTTTTTGTGGAGGCAGAAATTCACAAGACTCCATCCAGATTGTGACTATATTTTGGATAATGGTTCCCTTTCTAATGAGACAGGAACAAACCCACATTCAAAGGAGGGAAATTGTTATTCTGTTTTGTTATTCTGATTAGCTTTTGCCTAACTTGATGTTGACAAAATAATCAGCTGACAAGCAAGTCATATTTGATCACAATATTGTTAGATAGACAGTAAACACATGTCTCACTGGTGATTTCTGTCAGTGCCTGCTTTGAGTCTGTATGAAGCACTATTTTGTCTTGGGAGGCCGTCATTGTGTGTTGTTTTCAGTAGGCTTACACACTTCAACTTCAAGATTCTTGGCATGACTCTCTGAGGTCACTAAAGATCCCATGGCACTTATCGTAAGAGTAGGGGTGTTAACCCCGGTGTCCTGGCTAAATTCCCAATCTGGCCCTCAAACCATCATGGTCACCTAATAATCCCCAGTTTACAATTGGCTCATTCATCCCCCTCCTCTCCCCTGTAACTATTCCCCAGGTCGTTGCTGCAAATGAGAACGTGTTCTCAGTCAACTTACCTGGTAAAATAACGGTAAATAAATAAATACATTAGGGAGCCATCACAGTGGCTTTCAGGGCAAAATGTGAGCCAGAGTCAAGGGTTACCAACTTACCATCTTGAACATGGCCATCTGAACATCTTGGCCATGTTCTGTTATAATCTCCACCCGGCACAGCCAGAAGAGGACTGGCCACCCCTCATAGCCTGGTTCCTCTCTAGGTTTCTTCCTAGGTTTTGGCCTTTCTAGGGAGTTTTTCCTAGCCACCGTGCTTCTACACCTGCATTGCTTGCTGTTTGGGGTTTTAGGCTGGGTTTCTGTACAGCACTTTGAGATATCAGCTGATGTACAAAGGGCTATATAAATACATTTGATTTATACCAGGACCCTAACGCAGGTGATTGTAAATGTAGGCTACTGTCAGGGCCACTGTCCAGAGGGAAATACTTACATTTTAGTCATTCAGCAGACGCTCTTATCCAGAGCAGCAGTTAGTGCATTCATCTTCAGATAGCTAGGAGGGACAACCACATATCACAGCACAGGCATAGAAAGTACATTTTTCCTCAATAATGTAGCTATCAGTAGAGAGCTAGAAAGGGGCAGGGTCAAGTAAAAGTGCTGTTTAATTTTAATACTTCATTTTGGGGTGGTGGGTCGAGGTGAGGAGGAGGATTATTTAAGATACTGTTTGAAGAGGTAGGGTTTCAATAGTTTTCAGAAGATAGTCAGGGACTCTGCTGTCCTAGCTTCAGGGGGAAGCTGGTTCCACCATTGGGGTGCCAGGACAGAGAATCAAATCAAATCAAATTTTATTTGTCACATACACATGGTTAGCAGATGTTAATGCGAGTGTAGCGAAATGCTTGTGCTTCTAGTTCCGACAATGCAGTAATAACCAACGAGTAATCTAACCTAACAATTCCACAACTACTACCTTATACACACAAGTGTAAAGGGATAAAGAATATGTACATAAAGATATATGAATGAGTGATGGTACAGAACGGCATAGGCAAGATGCAGTAGATGGAATCGAGTACAGTATATACATATGAGATGAGTAATGTAGGGTATGTAAACATAAAAGTGCATAGTTTAAAGTGGCTAGTGATACATGTATTACATAAAGATGGCAAGATGCTGTAGATGATATAGAGTACAGTATATACATATACATTATATTAAATGGCATTGTTTAAAGTGGCTAGTGATACATTTTTGATCAATTTCCATCAAATTTCCATTATTACAGTGAGCTGGAGTTGAGTCAGTATGTTGGCAGCAGCCACTCAATGTTAGTGGTGGCTGTTTAACAGTCTGATGGCCTTGAGATAGAAGCTAAGAGTGGGCTAAGCGGGAATTGCAAAAGACCTGAGGTGGCAGAAGTGCTTGGATTGGGGTGTAGGGTTTGAGCATAGCCTGAAGGTAGGGAGTGGCAGTTCCTCTTGCTGTTCTGTAGGTAAGCAATATGATCTTGTAGTGGATGCAAGCTTCGACTGGAAGCCAGTGTAGTGTGTGGAGGAGTGGGGTGACATGAGAGAACTTGGAAAGGTTGAACACCAGGCGGGCTGCAGCGTTCTGGATAAGTTGCAGGGGTTTAATGGCACACGCGGGGAGCCCAGCAAACAGCGAGTTGCAGTAGTCCAGACGGGAGATGACAAGTGCCTGGATTAGGACCTGTGCTGCTTCCTGTGTGAGGTAGGGTCGTACTCTACGGATGTTGTAGAGCATGAACCTGCAGGAGCGGGTCACTGCTTTGCAGAGAAAGACAGAGGGTTGTCCAGGGTCACACCAAGGTTCTTTGCACTCTGGGAGGGAAACACTGTGGAGTTGTCAACCATGATGGAGAGTTCTTTGAGCGGGCAGTTCTGTCTTGTCGAGGTTGAGATATCTGCCAGGCACGCAGAAATGCATGTCACCACCTGAGTGTCAGAAGGGGGGAAGGAGAAAAGTAGTTGAGTGTTATCCTCTTAGCAATGATAGGAGAGACCATGTGAGGATATGATGGAGCCGTGTGACTTGGTGTATAGAGAGAAGAGGAGAGGGCCTAGAACCGAGGCCTGTGGGACACAGTAGTGAGAGAGAGTACGTGGTGCAGACACTGATCCTCTCCACGTCACCTGGTAGGAGTGGCCTGCAAGGTAGGATGCAATCCAAGAGTGTGCAAAGCCTGAGACGCCCGGCCCTGAGATGGTGGAGTGGATGATCTGATGGTTCACGGTGTCAAAGGCAGCAGATAGATCGAGGAGGATGAGAACAGAGGAGAGAGAGTCAGCTTTGGCAGTGCGGAAAGCCTCCGTGACACAGAAGAGCAGTCTCAGTTGAGTGACCCGTCTTAAAGCCTGACTGGTTAGGGCCAAGAAGATCGTTCTGAGAGAGATAACGAGAAAGTTGATCAGAGACAGCATGCTCAAGTGTTTTGGAAAGAAAAGAAAGGGATAGAGGTCTATAGTTGTTGATGTCAGATGAGTCGAGTGTTGGTTCCTTGAGGAAGGGAGCAACTCGGGCCGTTTTGAAGTCAGAGGGGTCAGGGATGAGTTGATGAGGGAAGTGAGAAGGTCTCCAGAGATGGTCTGGAGGAAGGAGGAGGGGATGGGGTTGAGCGGGCAGGTTGTCGGGGGGCCAGACCTCACTAGTCGCAGGATGTCATCTGGAGAGATAGGGGAGAACGAGGTCAAGGCGTAGGATAGTTCTGTGTGAGGGAGACCAGGGGACTCAATAGGCTGAGTGAATGAGTAGCGGATGTCGTCAACCTTTTTGGTTGTGGTTGACAAAGTCGTCCGCAGAGAGGGTGGAGGATTAAGGTGGGAGGAGAAGGTGGAAAAGAGTTTCCTAGGGTTAGAGGCAGAAGCTTAAAAATTAGAGTGGTAGAAAGTGGCTTTAGCAGCGAATACAGAGGAAGAGAATGTAAAGAGGAGGGAGTTAAAGGATTATTTTTATTTATTTTATCTATTTAACCTTTATTTAACTAGGCAAGTCAGTTAAGAACAAATTTATAATTACAATGGCGGCCTACCAAAAGGCAAAATGCCTCCTGTGGGGACAGGGGCTGGGATTAAAAATACAAATACAGTTAATATATAGGACAAAACACACATCATGACAAGAGAACACAACACATAAAGAGAGACCTAAGACAACAACATAGCATGACAGAAACACATGACAACACAGCATGGTAGCAACACAACATGGTAGCAGCACCTAACATGGTATAAACATTATTGGGCACAGGCAACAGCACAAGGGGCAAGAAGGTAGAGTGTCACGATCGTGTTGACATGAATGAGAGGACCAAGGCGCAACATGACTTGAATACATCTTCTTTAATTATAACAACGAAGATGAACACGTAACACTTATACACACTAACAAAAACGATCGTGAAACTTCAAACGCAAGTGCACACACAAACTACTTACGTCGACATATACATATACAATGACCCACCAACAGCTAAAGCCTATGGCAGCCTTAAATATGGCTCCCAATTAGAGACAACAGAAATCAGCTGTCTCTAATTGAGAACCCATTCCGGCCACCATAGACTTTCCTAGACAACTACACCCAACATAGACACAGCTAGACACATACACTCAACACAAAACCATAAACTACAACCAACACCCCCTCTACCATATAATACCCCAAAATACACACATACCCCATGTCACACCCTGACCTAACTAAAATAATAAATAAAACAAATAATACTAAGGCCAGGGCGTGACAAGAGACAACAATACATGACGCAAAGCAGCCACAACTGTCAGTAAGAGTGTCCATGATTGAGTCTTTGAATGAATAAATTGAGATAAAACTGTCCAGTTTAAGTTTAAGTGTTTGTTGCAGCTCTTTCCAGTCGCTAGCTGCAGCGAAATGAAAAAACGAGCAACCCAGGGATGTGTGTGCTTTGGGGACCTTTAACAGAATGTGACTGGCAGAACGGGTGTTGTATTTGGAGGATGAGGGCTGCAGAAGAAAGGTATACAGAGATGACCAGTTTACAGAAGAGTATAGAGTGCAGTGATATGTCCTATAAGGAGCATTGGTAACAAATCTGATGTCTGAATGGTTAAGAACATCTAGCTGCTCGAGAGCATCCTTACCTGACAATCTATAAATTACGACTCCGTAATCTAGCATGGGTAGGATGGTCCTTTGAATCAGGTCCTCCGGAAGTTTCGTTTTCCTCGCTCAGCTGCCCGCAGTCCTGTTCTGTACCCTCGCAATGAGTCACTCAGCCACAGAGCAGGAGGGGAGGGTAGAACTGGCAGGAAGAAAAGGGGACAGTGCGAATCATAGGATGCAGAAAGGGAAGAAAGTAGGGTCGAAGAGGCAGAATCAGGAGACAGGAGGGAGAAGGATGGAGCAGAAGGGAGACATGATAGGTTAGAAAAGGACAGCGTACTGGCAGAGAGAGAGAGCGAAGATTGCGACGGTGCATGACCATCTGGGTAGGGGCTGAGTGGTTAGGGTTGAAGAAAAGGGTGACAGAAAAGGAAACAAAGTAGTGATCAGAGACCTGGAGGGGGGTTGCAGTGAGATTAGTAGGCGAGCGGCCTCTAGTAAAGATGAAGTCAAGCGTATTGCCTGCCTTGTGAGTTGGAGGGGATTGGGAAAGGGTGAGGTGAAAAGAGGCAAGGAGGGGAAAGAAGGGCAGCATAGGCTGAGATGAACTCTGTGTTCTTGACCGCAGATCGGCAGTTCCAAACGCTGCCAGAGACCCAGAATTTGACATGTGTTGTGCACGCAGGGTACACTAAATTAGAAGGGTTGAAGCCAAGGGGTGGGGAGCGTCTTTAACGTCTACAGAGATAGGTGCGAACAGGTTTTTAAAACACACACATAGTTGGCAAAGCTACTAAAGAGCAAAATGAGATAATCTGTAAATAACTAGCAAAAAGACAGTACTAGACCACAACAGATAAAGACAAAAAATAAATACACTTATCACTCCTGGAGATATCAGGAATCCTCTAGATATAGAATGAAGCACTTGACTCTAATTGGTAAAACCTTGTTTGAAGAGTTGTGTACTGTGCTCAAGTGAGTTATGTATGGAATAGCACTGTGTAGGTGTATCTCATAGGTTATTAGAGTATGCAATAAAACAAAATTGGATTTTGATAGCGCAGTGAGGGTGGGGGAGGTTGGTCCTCAGAGGGAATCCTGAGCGCTGCCTCCCGAACTTAGCCTTAAGATGCTTTTGCGAAACGGCCCAGGTTAGTAGAAAAATATAGGCCAGCGTTTTCCATTAGCCAATCTGTAACGTTGACTATAGAGCCATCATATATCGGCCTTACAAGGCGTAGCTTTAGGGCATATCCATCTAAAAGGACCCATGAGCACCAACATGTGAAGTTCATAGGAGCATATCAAATTGTGTGTCAAATGAAAGCTACACTACATGGCCAAATGTATGTGGACACCTTCCCGTCGAACATCTCATTCCAAAATCATAGGCGTTAATATGGAGTTGGTTCGCCCTTTGGTGCTATAACAGCCTCCAGTCTTCTGGGAAGGCTTTCCACAAGATGTTGGAACATTGCTGTTGTAACGGCTGTCTAATTCCTTCTCCTCGGATGAGGAGAAGGAGTAAGGGTCAAACCAAAATGCAGCGTTGAATGAAGACATGATGATTTTAATAATAATAACGAAGACGAAAATACACTTGAACAAACTACAAAACAATAAACGAAGTCAACAGACCTGAACAAACAAACTTACATAACACGAAGAACGCACAAACAGGAACAGACTAAACAAACAAAACAGTCCCGTGTGGTGACGAACACAAACACGGAAGACAATCACCCACAAACAAACAGTGAGAACAGCCTACCTTAATATGGTTCTCAATCAGAGGAAACGTCAAACACCTGCCTCTAATTGAGAACCATATCAGGCAACACATTTAACCCAACATAGAAACACATAACATAGAATGCCCACCCCAACTCACGCCCTGACCAACTAAACACATACAAAAACAATGGAAAACAGGTCAGGAACGTGACAGCTGTGGGGCCTTGCTTCCATTCAGCCACAAGAGCATTAGTGAGGTCGGGCACTGATGTTGGGCGATTAGGCCTGGCTCGCAGTCAGCTTTCAAATCAAATCACATTTTATTAGTCACATGCGCTGAATACAACGTAGACCTTACAGTGAAATGCTTACTTACGAGCCCCTAACCAACAATGCAGTTAAAAAAAATACGGATAAGAATAAGAAATAAAAGTAACAAGTAATTAAAGAGCAGCAGTAAAATAACAATAGCGAGACAATGTGCGGGGGCACCGGTTACTTGAGGTAATATGTACATGTGGGTAGAGTTATTAAAGTGACATTCATAGATTATAACAACAGAGAGTAGCAGCAGTGTAAAAGAGGGGGATGGGGGGCAATGCAAATAGTCTGGGTGGCCATTTGATTAGCTGTTCAGGAGTCTTACGGCTTGGGGGTAGAAGCTGTTTAGAAGCCTCTTGGACCTAGACTTGGCGCTCCGGTACCGCTTGCTGTGTGGTAGCAGAGAGAACAGTCTATGACTAGGGTGGCTGGAGTCTTTGACAATTTTTAGGGCCTTCCTCTGACACCGCCTGGTGTAGAGGTCCTGGGTGGCAGGAAGCTTGGCCCCAGTGATGTACTGGGCCGTTCGCACTACCCTCTGTAGTGCCTTGCGGTCGTCGGCCGAGCAGTTGCCATACCACGCAGTGATGCAACCAGTCAGGATGCTCACGATGGTGCAGCTGTAGAACGTTTTGAGGATCTGAGGACCCATGCCAAATCTTTTCATTCTCCTAAGGGGGAATAGGTTTTGTCGTGCCCTCTTCACGACAATTCATCCCAAAGGTTTTCGATGGGGTTGAGGTCAGGGCTCTGTGCAGGCCAGTCAATTTCTTCCACATCGATCTCGACAAACAATTTCTGTATGGACCTCGCTTTATGCACGGGGGCATTGTCATGCTGAAACAGGAAAGGGCCTTCTCCAAACTGTTGCCACAACGTTGGAAGCACAGAATAATCTAGAATGTCAATGCATGCTATAGCATTAAGATTTCCCTTTCCATAATAATGCTTTTCTGTATTGTACAGATCAGGAACCCATGATGTAATTCTGTTACCTTAATTCCGTTACCGGATGTAAATCCACTTCACCTACTGTAATTCAATAACCAAATTAAATGTATTCAAACTCAAGGTGTCATGTCATAGCTGACATCCCATTCTTTCTACAGACATCTTTGAATTTTAATTCGGAGCAGATATATATTTTTTAAACATGGTCGCATAAAAAACTGAGGGAGATTTTACCATAATTCTGTTACCAAACTTTGCATCTGCACAGTTCTTCCAGTGAATGTGCTTTTGTGAAATGTTCTGTGTAAATTGTTAAAAGTAGTCATTGTGCAAAGAATTGTATGGTTTGTTAAACTTTGAAATCAATGTTTTTTGTTAGGAATACATTTTAAAGTGAAAAATCTTAGTCAAAGCCTAATTCCCTTATCGTGGTATTCCCAGCATATAGGGTCTGGGTTGAGCAGTCCCAGCACATAGACTAACTGTGACAAAAGTTTACAATACAGACTGTCAATAGATGTCAATAGATTAATGAAAATTAATATACTTGAAACTAAGATTTGAAACAACTTTTTCTAATGTCAGAAAAGACATGGGACACGTTTGAGTAGTAAGGCAAAAGACAAGTCAAGAAGTGAAGTCGATGCATCTGTGACATCCGAAAGTTGGACACTAATGTGGTATTCCAACAGCAAGGCTCAGATCAACATGGAAGTGTTGATAAAGAAAGTTTTCATTACAATGTCGAATGTCATGGTTCCAAACCCCATATTACACACTCACAAACTGAAATCATATGTGTGTTCATTGTACAATCAATTACTGTTTCAGTCATGTCTTTGGTCACATTCAGGTGGGTCAAACAACACTGTAATGACTGGTTGACACTAGAGCCTGCCATAATTCAGGCGATGGCTGCAGGATGAAGTTGGTGAAGAGCAACTGCAGAAACTTGCTGTCGACTGCAGTCAAAACTTAATGATCTTTGATCACATGATTTCTGTAAAGTTAATGCAGTCGACAAGTAGGCGCTAGACGGACAATGTTATCCCCATAATGTAACTCACTTTGAAAGGCGGTGACCATCGGACTTGACATACGCTCGAACGCACCCACTCAATCGGTCAAAACAGCTGGCTAGCACAACTGGCAGTAAGCGGTTCGAAAATCGGAGGTGACGTAATTCTGCGACGTACATCATCAAATCGCGCGCTCAGAAGCACACAGCGCTCAATGACTATATTTTACATTAAATTACAAATAATCAAAGAAGGTAAGTTAATATTTGCAACCACGCACTCCTGTTGTTTTAAAATAAAATGACGATGCCAAACACAGACACAACGCTAGCTACTTGTCCGACATTTACCTTGTCCAGCAGACCTAAGCCTTGCTCAACATACCCACACAGTTAGCTAACGTTAACTAGTTACTAGCACCATAGCATTAGAATGGATCTCTATGGCTAGTACAGACCTAAACGCGTGAACCCCATCATGTCAGCTGAAGGTGTAACGTTGTGACTTCCAATCCTGATCCTTTTATTTCATTTTCTGCCATGTTTGAGGTTTATGTTTGCCATGTTTGAGCTAGCTACAAACAAGCGCTGTTCAGATTAGTAGAAATGTAACGTTAGTTAGATTTCCAGCTTTTCCTTCGTATTGTAAATCACGCCCACTACACATTTTCTAATAACGTTACACGTAGCCCACACAAGCCTAATTATTTACACCTAGTAACAGTTGTTTCCCATCAGCAACCAAAATAATTTCGATCTGTTTACTACATTGCTGCGGCAAGATGATTGATGAAGTTGTTTATTTTATTTTGCAGGCCAGACGATGACTGAGTTTAAGAGAGCCTTCTCACTGGTGTGGGACCACTTCACTCTAGTGACACCCAATAAGGTCCAGTGCGCCCTCTGTTCACAACGGCTTAGCTTCAACAAAAACACCTCCGCCATGTTAAGGCACCTACGATCAAGGCACCCAAGCGAGGCTTGGTACAGCAACTCAGCATCTGGGGCCCACTCAAGCACAAGCAACTCAACATCTGGAGTCCACTCAACGTTCTCTAACTCAATAATTAGTAGTTCTGGAGTCCACTCATCGTTCTCTGGTACTACAGGACTAAACTCAATGTTTACAAACAATGCTGCTGCTGGACACCACATCCAAGGTATGTTTCCTTTAGGATTGATGGTTTCATCCTGTTTCAATCAATTATTATATTTAGATTAGCATTCATTGTACATCTAATTCAATTTGAATTGATTATACTGTTTTATTTCGCAGTCAGGACCACCAGACAAGAGGACCTGGATGATGCCCTAGTCAACATGTTGGTTAAAGACACCCAGCCATTTTCAGTAGTCGAGGAAGAGGGATTCGCTGCTTTCGTCCAAAAGCTAGACCCAAGCTACAATCTTCCAAACAAGCAAGCGCTGAAGAAAATGGTGGGATCTCGGTGTGAATTCATCAATGATAATGTTGTATCTCAGATGGTAATTTCTGACTTTGTCAGCCTGACTTCGGACATGTGGACATCTATAGACAAGCACAGTTACATTTCAGTGACAGGGCATTTGGTTGCAGAAAATGCCCAGTTATCCACTTTCCTCCTTGGGATTTCTAAGCTGCCTGAAAACCACAAAGTGATCCACATTGAGGAGGCCAAAAACCAACTGGTGGCGAGCTGGGGTCTCCACAGCAGGGTTGCTGCATTTGTCACAGAGAACAGCGAAAATATGGTAGCCACTGTTCAGAAACTAGGAATCCTCCAGTTGCCCTCTTTTGCACACGTCCTGAACCTTGTGATTAAGAGGTCCATGGAGGCTACTTTGGAGCTGCAGGACATCCGCTCCCAAGCGCGAGCTATCGTGGCTTTCTTCAAGTCGAATCAGAACGCAGAGATGAGGTTAGCTGAGGTGCAGGGGCAGCTAGGCAGGCCGGAGCAGAAGCTGATCCAGGAAGTGGACTCGAGATGGAACAGTAGCTTTTCTATGCTGGAACGCATCTTTGATCAGAGGGAGTCGGTGGCTGCTGCTCTCAGCACCCTGGACACGGACATCATCCCTCTGGGATCTGCTGACTACGAGGTCATCCACCAGTGTCTCGGAGTGCTGGGTTCCTTCAACCAGGCCACAGCTGAGCTCGCCTCAGAGAAACGCGTCTCGGCCTCCAAGGTAATTCCTCTTGTCCGGATGCTGAAGATAACACTTGAGAAGAAGCACGGTGCCATCATACACCCTACGGCTACACAGCTGGCGTCTAACCTACAGAGGGAGCTTCAGATGAGCTGCAGTATGGTGGAGACCGAGCCAATCCTGGCTCTCTCTGCTCTCCTAGACCCGCGCTTTAAAATGTTGGCCTTCGGGAACCAAGGCTACGCTCAGGAGGCGGTGAAGCTCCTCACCTCCGAGTGCGCCTCGTTAATCCGGATAAATCCGGACAAGGACGACACTCTGCCGCCGTCCACCACCGGGTCGACGACGCCCTCCCCGACATCACCCCACACCTCCTGGGCAATGGAAACCGCTTCCGTCTCCATGGCAACATCTCCGTCTAAGTCCCACGATGGGGGTCTGTGGGAGATGTTTGACAGTAAAGTGGGCGAGACACAAAGTGTTCAGAGCAGCACGGCAGACGCAGCGGTGGAGGTACAACACTACCTCAGTGACCCGTACCTGAACCGAGTGGAGAACCCCATGCACTACTGGGAGAAGCACTCCAAGGTGTACCCGCACCTGTTCCAGCTGGCTCGGAAATACCTCAGCGTTCCCGCTTCGTCTGTGCCATGCGAGCGCATATTCACCAAAGCTGGAGATGTGTTCAATAAAAAGAGGAGTTGCCTCAGTATGAAGGCTGTAGAGCAGATAATGCTGTTGAATAAAGGTCTAGTATAGCACAAGCAGCATACTATCCACAGTGCTTCTCATGCTGTTTGGCCTGTATGTAATGGACTATTAAATGTACCAAATGCATTGTAATGTATTCTTCCTGGTTTGTGTATAAAGTATGTTAAAATTAACTTTTTTTTAAAGAGAAGTGGTCTTCACATTTTGAACATTTGTTAGGAGGCCATTTATCCACTAGAGGGCAGTGCTGCACTGGCTAACAACCGGGCACACTTGGGTGTACATTTCAAATCAAAGTTTATTTGTCACGTGTGCCGAATACAACAGGTGTAGACCTTACAGTGAAATGCTTACTTACAGGCTCTAACAAATAGTGCAAAAAAAGGTATTAGGTGAACAATAGGTAAGTAAAGAAATAGAACAACAGTAAAAAGACAGGCTATATACAGTGGCGAGGCTATAAAAATAGCGAGGCTACATACAGACACCGGTTAGTCAGGCTGATTGAGGTAGTATGTACATGTAGATATGGTTGAAGTGACTATTCATATATGATGAACAGAGAGTAGCAGTAGCGTTAAAGAGGGGTTGGCGGGTGGTGGGTGGCAGGACACTGCAGATATCCCGGTTAGCCAATGTGCGGGTGCACTGGTTGGTTTATGGCTCTTAATTACATTTTATTTATTGCTGGGTGGACTGAATTCAATATTGCCTATACATCACTATAAGTGTTAAAAAAATATTTTAAAACATATTTAAAAATCACTGAATACTATTTTGCATTGTCATGTAATCGTGATGGTTGTTGTGCAAAGTGCAATTGATGTTATTTTACATTCATATCACCACATATGGAGTTCTCTTGATGCTTTTTGAGTGCTTTTTAAGGTCAAGAAAATATTATTTAACTTCTGATGGTTTATCCAATGCATATTGATGCAGTTGGGGATGATGCTGAATGGCATTTTCACTGGAGGTACCTTAGTGATGTATGCAAGTCAGACAAGGAAGTCTGTAGCTGGTATACGACTTACAATTGACACTTATAAAGGGCAATGTGCGTTTGAAAAGGTTCATGTTTGAAAATTATGAGGGGAAAATTGCTTGGAGGCGTTCCACAGTTTTTTTATTTAACTAGGAAAGTCAGTTAAGATCAAATTCTTATTTACAATGATGGCCTAACCCAGACAACACTGGGCCAATTGTGCACTGCCCTATGGGACTCCCATTCACAGCCAGATGTGATGCAGCCTGGATTTGAACCAGGTATTGCAGTGATACCTCTTACACTGAGATGGAGTGTCTTAGATCACTGTGCCACTCAAGAGCCCAAGTTTGAAATGGCAACAGGTGAATAAATGAAGTGGTTGCCAAGGAGACCTCAAATGGCTACCCAGACTATTTGCCAAGGGAACTGTTGTTGAGCCAGTCATTAAAAAGTAAGGAGCACACATTAATACTGGATTTTCAATTTACTCTTAAAACGATACATATTTCACAGACCTTTACTGTAATATATAAGCTCAACGGGAAGGCCATTGTAAAAATGTGTACAAGAATACTTCATATTTGTCAGTGACAATAGCATTTTGGTTGGGATGACAAGTTTTTACTATGTAAAAATCCTGGAGGACTGCTCTGAATGCTGTTGAGCTTCTGCCTTTCAGTCTTATCAGAGATACTTCTTGGCTTGTTGAATTTTTGCAAATGGTGTGCCTGATATCGATGCAGCAAAAGCTTGTTATTCTGCCCATTTGTTAGGTTATCTACATAACACGCACATTTTTGTGGATTGAAATAAGCTCTATTTTGAGCTAAATTCATTAAAATGCTTTTTCTTTACTTGGAAAAACAATGAAATTGCCAATGAGAAGTCTTCATGAAATGTAAACAGAAAATCTAAAATATGAAACATGTAGTGCAACCACAAACAAAGGCTGTCATAAGGATTATGTTGAAAACATACAGAGGGGAATGTTCTCCATGAACAATTATCGTTCTATGACTTACAACATGAGCGTCATAGAAATCACACCAATATTGCTAATGTTACATATTTTAATATTAATAATAAAATGCCATTTAGCAGACACTTTTATCCAAAGTGATGTACGCTACATTGAGTTTTTTATTTTATTTCCCCTTTATTTAACCAGGTAGGCTAGTTGAGAACAAGTTCTCATTTGCAACTGCGACCTGGCCAAGATAAAGCAAAGCAGTTCGACACATACAACAACACAGTTACACATGGAATAAACAAACATACAATCAATAATATAGTAGAAAAATCTATATACAGCATGTGCAAATGAGGTAGGATAAGAGAGGTAAGGCAATAAATAGGTCAGGGAGGTGAAGTAATTACAATATAGCAATTAAACACTGGAATGGTAGGATGTGCAGAAGATGAATTTGCAAGTAGAGATACTGGGGTGCAAAGAAGCAAAATAAATAAATACAGTATGGGGATGAGGTAGATTGGATGGGCTATTTACAGATGAGCTATGTACAAGTGCAGTGATACGTGAGCTGCTCTGACAGCTGGTGCTTAAAGCTAGTGAGGGAGGTAAGAATCTCCAGCTTCAGAGATTTTTGCAGTTCGTTCCAGTCATTGGCAGCAGAGAACTGGAAAGGAAGAATTGGCTTTGGGGGTGACCAGTGAGATATACCTGCTGGAGTGCGTGCTACCGGTGGGTGCTGCTATGGTGACCAGTGAGCTGAGATAAAGTGGGGCTTTACCTAGCAGAGACTTGTAGATGACCTGGAGCCAGTGGGTTTGGCGACGAGTATGAAGCGAGGGCCAGCCAACGAGAGCATACAGGTTGCAGTGGTGGGTAGTATATGGGGCTTTGGTGACAAAATGGATGGCACTGTGATAGAGTGCATCCAATTTGTTGAGTAGAGTGTTGGAGGCTATTTTGTAAATGACATCGCCGAAGTCAAGGATCGGTAGGATGGTCAGTTTTACGAGAGTATGTTTGGCAGCATGAGTGAAGATGGCTTTGTTGCGAAATAGGAAGCCAATCCTAGATTTAATTTTGGATTGGAGATGCATACACTTCAGTATACAGTGGGGCAAAAAAGTATTTAGTCAGCCACCAATTGTGCAAGTTCTCCCACTTAAAAAGATGAGAGAGGCCTGTAATTTTCATCATAGGTACACTTCAACTATGACAGACAAAATGAGGGAAGAAAATCCAGAAAATCACATTGTAGGATTTTTTATGAATTTATTTGTAAATTATGGTGGAAAATAAGTATTTGGTCACCTACAAACAAGCAAGATTTCTTGCTTGCAAAAACAATCAAGTGCTATGATGAAATTGTCTCTCATGAGGACCGCCACAGGAATGGAAGACCCAGAGTTACCTTTGCTGCAGTTATCTCTTCATTAGAGTTAGCAGCCTCAGAAATTGTAGCCCAAATAAATGCTTCACAGAGTTCAAGTAACATAGACATCTCAACATCAACTGTTCAGAGGAGACTGCGTGAATCAGGCCTTCATTGTTGAGTTGCTGCAAAGAAACCACTACTAAAGGACACCAATAAGAAGAAGAGACTTGCTTGGGCCAAGAAACACAAGCAATGGACCTTAGACCAGTGGAAATTTGTCCTTTGGTCTAGAGTCCAAATTGGATATTTTTGGTTCCAACCGCCGTGTCTTTGTGAGATGCGGTGTGGGTGAATGGATGATCTCCTTATGTGTATTTCCCACCGTAAAGCATGGATGAGGAGGTGTGGAGGTGTGGAGGTGCTTTGCTGATGACACTGTCAGTGATTTATTTAGAATTAAAGGCACACTTAACCAGCATGGCTACCACAGCATTCTGCAGAGATACGCCATCCCATCTGGTTTGGGCTTAGTGGGACTATCATTTGTTTTTCGACAGGACAATGACCCAACACACCTCCAGTCTGTGTAAAGGCTATTTTACCAAGAAAAAGAGTGATGGAGTGCTGCATCAGATGACCTGGCCTCCACAATCCCCAGGATTGGTCGGGGGATGCCGGCTCAGCGCATCTGGCCGCCAGTACGTCTCTACGACCCGGGATATCCTGCGCCGGCTCTGCGCACTGTGTCTCCGGTGCGTCTGCACAGCCCAGTGCGTCCTGTGCCTGCGCCCCGCATCTGCAGGGCGAAAGTAACCATCCAGCCAGGACGGGTTGTGCAGGCTCCTAGCTCGAGACCTCCAGTGCGCCTCCACGGCCCAGTGTATCCGGTGTCTCTGCCTAGGACAGTGCCTCCTGTATGTCTCTCCAGCCTGGTGAGTCCTGTGCCTGCGCCTAGAACTAATCCTCCTTATGTCTCCCCAGCCTGGTGAGCCCTGTGGCAGTTCAACGTACCAGACTGCCCATACGTATCCTCCCTCCAGTGATGATCCATGGCACGAAGCCTCCAGTGATGATCCATGGCAAGAAGCCTCCAGTGATGATCCATAGCAAGAAGCCTCCAGTGATGATCCATGGCAAGAAGCATCCAGTGATGATCCATGGCACGAAGCCTCCAGTGATGATCCATGGCAAGAAGCCTCCAGTGATGATCCATGGCACGAAGCCTCCAGTGATGATCCATGGCACGAAGCCTCTAGTGATGATCCATGGCAAGAAGCCTCCAGTGATGATCCATGGCACGAAGCCTCCAGTGATGATCCATGGCAAGAAGCCTCCAGTGATGATCCATGGCAAGAAGCCTCCAGTGATGATCCATGGCAAGAAGCTTCCAGTGATGATCCATGGCACGAAGCCTCCAGTGATGATCCATGGCACAAAGCCTTCCGTGATGATCCATGGCACGAAGCCTCCAGTGATGATCTATGGCACGAAGCCTCCAGTGATGATCCATGGCAAGAAGCCTCCAGTGATGATCCATGGCAAGAAGCCTTCCGTGATGATCCATGGCAAGAAGCCTTCCGTGATGATCCATGGCAAGAAGCCTTCCGTGATGATCCATGGCACGAAGCCTCCAGTGAGGAGTCATGGAACGAAGGCCTCCAGTCCGGAGCCTCCAGCAACGGCCCCTGGAGCCTCCAGCGACGGCCCCTGGAGCCTCCAGCGACGGCCCCTGGAGCCTCCAGCGACGGCCTCCAGTCCGGAGCCTCCAGCGACGGCATCCAGTCCGGAGCCTCCAGCGACTGCCTCCAGTCCGGAGCCCCCAGCGAGGGTGCCTGGAGCCTCCAGCGACGGCCTCCAGTCCGGAGCCTCCAGCAACGTTCTCCTGTCCGGAGCCTCCAGCGACGTTCTCCAGTCCGGAGTTTCCAGCGACGGCCTCCAGTCCGGAGCCCCCAGCGAGGGTGCCCAGTCCGGGGCCTGCAACGAAGGTTCCCAGTCTGGGGCCCGCAACGAGGGTGCCCAGTCCGGGGCCCGCAACGAGGGTGCCCAGTCCCAGCCAGAGGCGGAAGGGGGTCTACGTCCCGTGTAACAGTATAACTTTAAACCGTCCCCTCGCCCCGACACGGGCGCGAACCAGGGACCCTCTGCACACATCAACAACTGACACCCACGAAGCGTCGTTACCCATCGCTCCACAAAAGCCGCGGCCCTTGCAGAGCAAGGGGCAACACTACTTAAGTCTCAGAGCAAGTGACGTAACTGATTGAAATGCTACTAGCGCGTACCCGCTAACTAGCTAGCCATTTCACATCCGTTACACTCACCCCCCTTTCAACCTCCTCCTTTTTCCGCAGCAACCAGTGATCCGGGTCAACAGCATCAATGTAACAGTATAACTTTACGTCGTCCCCTCGCCCCGACACGGGCGCGAACCAGGGACCCTCTGCACACATCAACAACAGTCACCCACGAAGCAGCGTTACCCATCGCTCCACAAAAGCCGCGGCCCTTGCAGAGCAAGGGGCAACACTACTTAAGTCTCAGAGCAAGTGACGTAACTGATTGAAATGCTGCTAGCGCGTACCCGCTAACTAGCTAGCCATTTCACATCCGTTACACCCGCACCAGAGCTGCCGCCGTAAAGGAAACCCACCCGGACCCTCCCCTTTAGAGTCAGGTTTTGCGGCCGGAGTCCGCACCGTTGGGGGGGGGGGGGGGGGGGGTACTGTCACGCCCTGGCCAGAGAGAGGCTTTTATTCACTATCTTTGTTAGGCTAGGGTGGGCATTCTAGTTTCTTTATTTCTATGTTTTCTATTTCTTTGTGTTTGGCCGGGTGTGGTTCTCAATCAGAGGCAGCTGTCTATCGTTGTCTCTGATTGAGAACCAAACTTAGGTAGCCCTTTTTTCCACCTGTCTTTGTGGGAAGTTGACTTTGTTTGTGGCACATAGCCTTAAGCTTCACGGTTTGTTTTGTAGTGTTTATTGTTTTGTTGGCGTATTCACCTAAATAAAAGAAAATGTACGCTGACCCCGCCGCACCTTGGTCCTGTTCCTTTGACGGCCGTGACAATTTCATAGTTTTGATGTCTTCACTATTATTCTACAATGTAGAAAATAGTAAAAATAAGAAAAATCCTTGAATGAGTAGGTGTTCTAAACCTTTTGACCTGTAGTATATATAATTGGGCTATGTTATATCATACCTACAGATGGAAACACAAAACAACAAATATTGAAATGATGTAGCACACTCAATTTTTACGAATTACCAATCACTTTTATTTGGTCAACATAACATATCTAGCACATATCAGTGATACGCCTCATGCTCATGAACCTCATGCCACTCATGCCCATATCCCTGAAGTTCCTGTACTCTCCGGGCCTCATGTAAATCATCCTGCCTCTGAAGTGGGGCTGCTCGTACATCAGCCAGTGGCCATCCATCACGTTGCAGGACTGGCAGTCGGACATACGGTAACGGTCCATGATGGAGTCACAGTCGTCCATCATCTCGTGCATCTGACCTCCGAAGTTATCTCTCTCGTAGATCCTCATTCTGTAGGATCCTCTGTGCTGTTAGGAGGAAATAGGAATATGTTGAATGAATTACTGAGTACATCAGACTGTTGAAAAGCGTCACAGAATCAATATGATTAGTGTGATTATGGACATCACAAAGCTACTTCAAGCGGGGCTGTTAACAGCAGACTAAATATCATATGGCCTACCATGGGGATCGTGCGGCAGGACCTGATATCAGTCATTCCCATCATATTCTGGAAGTCAGAGTACTCTCCCCTCCTCATGAAGTACTGGTTTCCCATGTAGTTGTTGCGATCGTAGACCATGAAGCAGCCGCTCTGAACCCTACAGGAGTGGCACCTGCTCAGGTAGGAGGACATGTCAGCGCAGTCGCTGCTGCACTCATAGGAACGACCCTGGAAGTTCCTGTCCTCGTAGAAGACGACCTGAAAATTAAAAAGGATAATATCTATGAATTAAAATGTTCTATGAAACAAACATGTTTGAGACATTTGCAATGATATTCAGTCCCACTTCAACTGTAATGTTGTAGTTGGTGGTGCTAGAGCACAAGAGGTCTTTTGCATAACAATCTATGAAAATGTAAGTATATATTTTGGTTTTAAACTTACCCTGCCCATGTTCATGCTGGTGGACATGTTTGCTCACTGTGCTGCTGGTTGCTGCTCCTGAACTGATTCCTACCTGGTTTAACCCTTTCTTTTATACCTGACCAAACCTAAAGAATTCCTAGCTCCATTGTTCAACCCCCTGACCCAGCAACATGCTATAGAAGCCTGCAGAGGCCACGGAGGTTACATCCACATTTCCAGTGACTGGATCCCTCAGTATCTTTAGAAAGACTGTTTCTCAATTGTCTGTTTCTCAAACAAAGTAACATAAAGCCTTTTGAGAGTTTACAACATCTAGTAATAGCCTTGAAATTGAATGTTCTCCATACAGTACATTGCACAATACTTTCCTACATTTTGTAATCTTATTTGAAAGATACATTTGATAAAATATTGGTGATACATGGCTCAATGTTATATTGTAAGCTCATTTGGTTTAAGACATTTAGCAGAAATCACACATATTGAATGAAGAGTGAAAATCTGGGTTTAACCTGTTAGTTTAAAATATGTATTTATATCTCATCTTTTGTTCAGTGTGCTGATTTAACCGTTCTTAAACCTCAGTGGACTTCACGTAGACTGACATTCCTAACAAGTCAATATATCATCAAAAATGAGTTGCTACTTAACTAACATATATGGTTCATAACACGATACTACAGAAATTGTTTCAAAACGTTCAATTGTGTTTGAAAAATATTTCAAATACATCAATAATCCATAAATTTGTTAATTTCTCTTGAGTTACAAAACCTAAAAAGAAAAGAGTTAACACTTATTTAAAGGAGCCTTTATAAAAGGTTTATAAAATGATCTGTAAATAGTTAATAACAGTTAATAATACTTTATAGACTGTTGTAATACTTTATAGACTTTATAGTAAAATAGTTAATTCACTCATATTTAACGTGAGTGACAATTCTAAGTCCAACTTTTTTATTCTCTGCCCCCAAAAGTCCATATTAGGATAGTTTTTACAATATTGAAGTTATGAAAACATAATATCTTCCCCTGATCTACAGCAAACAATGTGATGAAACAGTCTGGGTTTATTTAGGCAAAGCAATCACACACATACATACACACACCTCTCTACTAATCCACCTCTCTATTAATCGCTCCCTTCTTAGATATCACACACACACACACACACACACACACACACACACACACACACACACACACACACACACACACACACACACACACACACACACACACACACACATACACACACACACAACTCTCTATTAACCACGCCCTTCTTAGATATCCCACACACATTGTGATGACAGAGAAAGGCATGCTAGAAGGGCTATCTGCCATGGCCTGTATCTTTCACATATTCTCTGTGGGAGCTTTTTATAGGGCAGAAATGTTCTGCTTTGCATCAAGTACCAACTATTATATCTGTTGACACGAGGTCATCCGCCAATTTTTAGGTTATCTACCTAACACCAAGTTTTTTTGTGGATTGAAATTAGCTCTATTTTGAGCTAAATTGATTTAAGGCTTTTTGTTTACTTGGACTGCGAAGAAGTACACAGTTTTCCAATGAGGCAAGGCCATTAAACATCAGCATATTGCTGCTTTGGACCCACAATGAGTGCTGCTTGGACCCACAATGAGTTGCATGGTGGTGATTTCAACTAATGGAGCACGTCCTTGTGTTTTGTATGTGAACACAAAAACAATGAAATTGCCACTGAGAGCTTTTGGAAGTCTTCATGAAATGTAAACAGAAAATCTAAAATATGAAACATGTAGTGCAACCACAAACAAAGGCTGTCATAAGGATTATGTTGAAAACATACAGAGGGGAATGTTCTCCATGAACAATTATCGTTCTATGACTTACAACATGAGCGTCATAGAAATCACACCAATATTGCTAATGTTACATATTTTAATATTAATAATAAAATGCCCTTTAGCAGACACTTTTATCCCAAGTGATGTACGCTACAGTGAGTGCATACACTTCAGTATATGTAATCCCTGAGGGAAACCAAACTAGCGCCACACTATTTCCAACTGAACCACACAGGACCAATAATATAGCTGGAGGGTCATTTATCAAACTGAAGTCTCTATATTAGTCTTTTGTTGCTTCATTTACATTTATTTATTTACTTTGTCTTGATTTGACTGTATTTTTCACTGATGATTGGCTTTACTTTTATATGCAATTACTTGACACTTTCTTACTTTGTTTATCAACAATTACCGTGGCACCTTTGTAATTGGAGTTGTATAATGATGTAGAGAGAAAAGCTTTCGTAAATTGTATCAATTTGTATTCGCGTTTATTGTACACTGGCTCGATGTTGGCCAATGAATTAGAGTAGTGTTTGTGGAGTAGCACAACTTATATGATTAGCTAAGTTTGTTAGCTCTACAAGTTGACTAATGCTTTAGTGTTAACATCAAAATCTCTCTTTATCATCTAAAGGACATTCATTTCAATGCTTTTTGACAGTAAATACGTAATGCAAAAACCAAAACGTGTACCCAGGTGGGTCCCAGTACCGAGTTTGGGATACCCTGGTATAGGGTGGAAGTTAAATGTTACGCATATCTTTCAGGTAAAAAGGAAAATAACTATTGGGAAATAGAAGTGTCTGAATGATGATGATGAATGCCCCCTTAACATCAATTATCAAATGTCAGGTGTCAGTTCTATTATATAATAGTTCTGAATTATATCATACCTACAGATGGAAACACAAAACACCAAATATTGAAATGATGTAGCACACTCAATTGTTACTAATTACCAATCACTTTTATTTGGTCAACATAACATATCTAGCACATATCAGTGATACGCCTCATGCTCATGAACCTCATGCCACTCATGCCCATATCCCTGAAGTTCCTGTACTCTCCGGGCCTCATGTAAATCATCCTGCCTCTGAAGTGGGGCTGCTCGTACATCAGCCAGTGGCCATCCATCACGTTGCAGGACTGGCAGTCGGACATACGGTAACGGTCCATGATGGAGTCACAGTCGTCCATCATCTCGTGCATCTGACCTCCGAAGTTATCTCTCTCGTAGATCCTCATTCTGTAGGATCCTCTGTGCTGTTAGGAGGAAATAGGAATATGTTGAATGAATTACTGAGTACATCAGACTGTTGAAAAGCGTCACAGAATCAATATGATTAGTGTGATTATGGACATCACAAAGCTACTTCAAGCGGGGCTGTTAACAGCAGACTAAATATCATATGGCCTACCATGGGGATCGTGCGGCAGGACCTGATATCAGTCATTCCCATCATATTCTGGAAGTCAGAGTACTCTCCCCTCCTCATGAAGTACTGGTTTCCCATGTAGTTGTTGCGATCGTAGACCATGAAGCAGCCGCTCTGAACCCTACAGGAGTGGCACCTGCTCAGGTAGGAGGACATGTCAGCGCAGTCGCTGCTGCACTCATAGGAACGACCCTGGAAGTTCCTGTCCTCGTAGAAGACGACCTGAAAATTAAAAAGGATAATATCTATGAATTAAAATGTTCTATGAAACAAACATGTTTGAGACATTTGCAATGATATTCAGTCCCACTTCAACTGTAATGTTGTAGTTGGTGGTGCTAGAGCACAAGAGGTCTTTTGCATAACAATCTATGAAAATGTAAGTATATATTTTGGTTTTAAACTTACCCTGCCCATGTTCATGCTGGTGGACATGTTTGCTCACTGTGCTGCTGGTTGCTGCTCCTGAACTGATTCCTACCTGGTTTAACCCTTTCTTTTATACCTGACCAAACCTAAAGAATTCCTAGCTCCATTGTTCAACCCCCTGACCCAGCAACATGCTATAGAAGCCTGCAGAGGCCACGGAGGTTACATCCACATTTCCAGTGACTGGATCCCTCAGTATCTTTAGAAAGACTGTTTCTCAATTGTCTGTTTCTCAAACAAAGTAACATAAAGCCTTTTGAGAGTTTACAACATCTAGTAATAGCCTTGAAATTGAATGTTCTCCATACAGTACATTGCACAATACTTTCCTACATTTTGTAATCTTATTTGAAAGATACATTTGATAAAATATTGGTGATACATGGCTCAATGTTATATTGTAAGCTCATTTGGTTTAAGACATTTAGCAGAAATCACACATATTGAATGAAGAGTGAAAATCTGGGTTTAACCTGTTAGTTTAAAATATGTATTTATATCTCATCTTTTGTTCAGTGTGCTGATTTAACCGTTCTTAAACCTCAGTGGACTTCACGTAGACTGACATTCCTAACAAGTCAATATATCATCAAAAATGAGTTGCTACTTAACTAACATATATGGTTCATAACACGATACTACAGAAATTGTTTCAAAACGTTCAATTGTGTTTGAAAAATATTTCAAATACATCAATAATCCATAAATTTGTTAATTTCTCTTGAGTTACAAAACCTAAAAAGAAAAGAGTTAACACTTATTTAAAGGAGCCTTTATAAAAGGTTTATAAAATGATCTGTAAATAGTTAATAACAGTTAATAATACTTTATAGACTGTTGTAATACTTTATAGACTTTATAGTAAAATAGTTAATTCACTCATATTTAACGTGAGTGACAATTCTAAGTCCAACTTTTTTATTCTCTGCCCCCAAAAGTCCATATTAGGATAGTTTTTACAATATTGAAGTTATGAAAACATCATATCTTCCCCTGATATACAGCAAACAATGTGATGAAACAGTCTGGGTTTATTTAGGCAAAGCAATCACACACATACATACACACACCTCTCTACTAATCCACCTCTCTATTAACCGCTCCCTTCTTAGATATCCCCCACACACACACACACACACACACACACACACACACACACACACACACACACACACACACACACACACACACACACACACACACACACACACACACACACACACACACACACACACACACACACACACACACACACACACACACACACACACACACACACAACTCTCTATTAACCACGCCCTTCTTAGATATCCCACACACATTGTGATGACAGAGAAAGGCATGCTAGAAGGGCTATCTGCCAAGGCCTGTATCTTTCACATATTCTCTGTGGGAGCTTTTTATAGGGCAGAAATGTTCTGCTTTGCATCAAGTACCAACTATTATATCTGTTGACACGAGGTCATCCGCCAATTTTTAGGTTATCTACCTAACACCAAGTTTTTTTGTGGATTGAAATTAGCTCTATTTTGAGCTAAATTGATTTAAGGCTTTTTGTTTACTTGGACTGCGAAGAAGTACACAGTTTTCCAATGAGGCAAGGCCATTAAACATCAGCATATTGCTGCTTTGGACCCACAATGAGTGCTGCTTGGACCCACAATGAGTTGCATGGTGGTGATTTCAACTAATGGAGCACGTCCTTGTGTTTTGTATGTGAACACAAAAACAATGAAATTGCCACTGAGAGCTTTTGGAAGTCTTCATGAAATGTAAACAGAAAATCTAAAATATGAAACATGTAGTGCAACCACAAACAAAGGCTGTCATAAGGATTATGTTGAAAACATACAGAGGGGAATGTTCTCCATGAACAATTATCGTTCTATGACTTACAACATGAGCGTCATAGAAATCACACCAATATTGCTAATGTTACATATTTTAATATTAATAATAAAATGCCCTTTAGCAGACACTTTTATCCCAAGTGATGTACGCTACAGTGAGTGCATACACTTCAGTATATGTAATCCCTGAGGGAAACCAAACTAGCGCCACACTATTTCCAACTGAACCACACAGGACCAATAATATAGCTGGAGGGTCATTTATCAAACTGAAGTCTCTATATTAGTCTTTTGTTGCTTCATTTACATTTATTTATTTACTTTGTCTTGATTTGACTGTATTTTTCACTGATGATTGGCTTTACTTTTATATGCAATTACTTGACACTTTCTTACTTTGTTTATCAACAATTACCGTGGCACCTTTGTAATTGGAGTTGTATAATGATGTAGAGAGAAAAGCTTTCGTAAATTGTATCAATATGTATTAGCATTTATTGTACACTGGCTCGATGTTGGCCAATGAATTAGAGTAGTGTTTGTGGAGTAGCACAACGTAAATGATTAGCTAAGTTTGTTAGCTCTACAAGTTGACTAATGCTTTAGTGTTAACATCAAAATCTCTCTTTATCATCTAAAGGACATTCATTTCAATGCTTTTTGACAGTGAATACGTAATGCAAAAACCAAAACGTGTACCCAGGTGGGTCCCAGTACCGAGTTTGGGATACCCTGGTATAGGGTGGAAGTTAAATGTTACGCATATCTTTCAGGTAAAAAGGAAAATAACTATTGGGAAATAGAAGTGTCTGAATGATGAGGATGAATGCCCCCTTAACATCAATTATGCTCCTGAACTGATTCCTACCTGGTTTAACCCTTTCTTTTATACCTGACCAAACCTAAAGAATTCCTAGCTCCGTTGTTCAAACCCCTGACCCAGCAACATGCTATAGAAGCCTGCAGAGGCCACCGAGGTTACATCCACATTTCCAGTGACTGGATCCCTCAGTGTCTTTAGAAAGACTGTTTCTCAATTGTTTGTTTCTCAAACAAAGTAACATAAAGCCTTTTGAGAGTTTACAACATCTAGTAATAGCCTTGAAATTGAATGTTCTCCATACAGTACATTGCACAATACTTTCCTACATTTTGTAATCTTATTTGAAAGATACATTTGATAAAATATTGGTGATACATGGCTCAATGTTATATTGTAAGCTCATTTGATTTAAGACAGCAGAAATCACACATATTGAATGAAGAGTGAAAATCTGGGTTTAACCTGTTAGTTTAAAATATGTATTTATATCTCCTCTTTTGTTCATTGTGCTGATTTAACCGTTCTTAAACCTCAGTGGACTTCACGTAGACTGACATTCCTAACAAGTCAATATATCATCAAAAATGTGTTGCTACTTAACTAACATATATGGTTCATAACACGATACTACAGAAATTGTTTCAAAACGTTCAATTGTGTTTGAAAAATATTTCAAATACATCAATAATCCATAAATTTGTTAATTTCTCTTGAGTTACAAAACCTAAAAAGAAAAGAGTTAACACTTATTTAAAGGAGCCTTTATAAAAGGTTTATAAAATGATCTGTAAATAGTTAATAACAGTTAATAATACTTTATAGACTGTTGTAATACTTTATAGACTTTATAGTAAAATAGTTAATTCACTCATATTTAACGTGAGTGACAATTCTAAGTCCAACTTTTTTATTCTCTGCCCCCAAAAGTCCATATTAGCATAGTTTTTACAATATTGAAGTTATGAAAACATAATATCTTCCCCTGATCTACAGCAAACAATGTGATGAAACAGTCTGGGTTTATTTAGGCAAAGCAATCACACACATACACACACACACCTCTCTACTAATCCACCTCTCTATTAACCGCTCCCTTCTTAGATATCCCCCACACACACACACACACACACACACACACACACACACACACACACACACACACACACACACACACACACACACACACACACACACACACACACACACACACACACACACACACACACACACACACACATACATACACACACACACAACTCTCTATTAACCACGCCCTTCTTAGATAACCCACACACATTGTGATGACAGAGAAAGGCATGCTAGAAGGGCTATCTGCCATGGCCTGTATCTTTCACATATTCTCTGTGGGAGCTTTTTATAGGGCAGAAATGTTCTGCTTTGCATCAAGTACCAACTATTATATCTGTTGACACGAGGTCATCCGCCAATTTTTAGGTTATCTACCTAACACCAAGTTTTTTTGTGGATTGAAATTAGCTCTATTTTGAGCTAAATTGATTTAAGGCTTTTTGTTTACTTGGACTGTGAAGAAGTACACAGTTTTCCAATTTTTTATTTTTTATTTTACCGTTATTTTACCAGGTAAGTTGACTGAGAACACGTTCTCATTTGCAGCAACGACCTGGGGAATAGTTACAGGGGAGAGGATGGGGATGAATGAGCCAATTGTAAACTGGGGATTATTAGGTGACCATGATGGTTTGATGAGGCAAGGCCATTAAACATCATCATATTGCTACTTTGGACCCACAATGAGTGCTGCTTGGACCCACAATGAGTTGCATGGTGGTGATTTCAACTAATGGAGCACGTCCTTGTGTTTTGTATGTGAACACAAAAACAATGAAATTGCCACTGAGAGCTTTTGGAAGTCTTCATGAAATGTAAACAGAAAATCTAAAATATGAAACATGTAGTGCAACCACAAACAAAGGCTGTCATAAGGATTATGTTGAAAACATACAGAGGGGAATGTTCTCCATGAACAATTATCGTTCTATGACTTACAACATGAGCGTCATAGAAATCACACCAATATTGCTAATGTTACATATTTTAATATTAATAATAAAATGCCCTTTAGCAGACACTTTTATCCCAAGTGATGTACGCTACAGTGAGTGCATACACTTCAGTATATGTAATCCCTGAGGGAAACCAAACTAGCGCCACACTATTTCCAACTGAACCACACAGGACCAATAATATAGCTGGAGGGTCATTTATCAAACTGAAGTCTCTATATTAGTCTTTTGTTGCTTCATTTACATTTATTTATTTACTTTGTCTTGATTTGACTGTATTTTTCACTGATGATTGGCTTTACTTTTATATGCAATTACTTGACACTTTCTTACTTTGTTTATCAACAATTACCGTGGCACCTTTGTAATTGGAGTTGTATAATGATGTAGAGAGAAAAGCTTTCGTAAATTGTATCAATTTGTATTAGCGTTTATTGTACACTGGCTCGATGTTGGCCAATGAATTAGAGTAGTGTTTGTGGAGTAGCACAACGTATATGATTAGCTAAGTTTGTTAGCTCTACAAGTTGACTAATGCTTTAGTGTTAACATCAAAATCTCTCTTTATCATCTAAAGGACATTCATTTCAATGCTTTTTGACAGTAAATACGTAATGCAAAAACCAAAATGTGTACCCAGGTGGTTCCCAGTACCGAGTTTGGGATACCCTGGTATAGGGTGGAAGTTAAATGTTACGCATATCTTTCAGGTAAAAAGGAAAATAACTATTGGGAAATAGAAGTGTCTGAATGATGATGATGAATGCCCCCTTAACATCAATTATCAAATGTCAGGTGTCAGTTCTATTATATAATAGTTCTGAATTATATCATACCTACAGATGGAAACACAAAACACCAAATATTGAAATGATGTAGCACACTCAATTGTTACTAATTACCAATCACTTTTATTTGGTCAACATAACATATCTAGCACATATCAGTGATACGCCTCATGCTCATGAACCTCATGCCACTCATGCCCATATCCCTGAAGTTCCTGTACTCTCCGGGCCTCATGTAAATCATCCTGCCTCTGAAGTGGGGCTGCTCGTACATCAGCCAGTGGCCATCCATCACGTTGCAGGACTGGCAGTCGGACATACGGTAACGGTCCATGATGGAGTCACAGTCGTCCATCATCTCGTGCATCTGACCTCCGAAGTTATCTCTCTCGTAGATCCTCATTCTGTAGGATCCTCTGTGCTGTTAGGAGGAAATAGGAATATGTTGAATGAATTACTGAGTACATCAGACTGTTAAAAAGCTCACAGAATCAATAGGATTAGTGTGATTATGGACATCACAAAGCTACTTGGAGTGGGGCTGTTAACAGCAGACTAAATATCATATGGCCTACCATGGGGATCGTGCGGCAGGACCTGATATCAGTCATTCCCATCATATTCTGGAAGTCAGAGTACTCTCCCCTCCTCATGAAGTACTGGTTTCCCATGTAGTTGTTGCGGTCGTAGACCATGAAGCAGCCGCTCTGAACCCTACAGGAGTGGCACCTGCTCAGGTAGGAGGACATGTCAGCGCAGTCACTGCTGCACTCATAGGAACGACCCTGGAAGTTCCTGTCCTCGTAGAAGACGATCTGAAAATAAAAAGGGATAATTTCTATGAACTAAAATATTTTATGAAACAAACATTTTTGAGAAATGTAGGAACTTTAAAGAACTGTAATGTTGTAGTTGGTGGTGCTAGAGCACAAGAGGTCTTTTGCATAACAATCTATGAAAATGTAAGTATATATTTTGGTTTTAAACTTACCCTGCCCATGTTCATGCTGGTGGACATGTTTGCTCACTGTGCTGCTGGTTGCTGCTCCTGAACTGATTCCTACCTGGTTTAACCCTTTCTTTTATACCTGACCAAACCTAAAGA
Source organism: Salvelinus fontinalis (assembly GCF_029448725.1). Lineage (NCBI taxonomy): Eukaryota > Metazoa > Chordata > Actinopteri > Salmoniformes > Salmonidae > Salvelinus > Salvelinus fontinalis. The sequence goes on along the minus strand of NC_074666.1, from coordinate 78,484,372 downwards.
ATTCCTAGCTCCGTTGTTCAAACCCCTGACCCAGCAACATGCTATAGAAGCCTGCAGAGGCCACGGAGGTTACATCCACATTTCCAGTGGCTGGATCCCTCAGTGTCTTTAGAAAGACTGTTTCTCAATTGTTTGTTTCTCAAACAAAGTAACATAAAGCCTTTTGAGAGTTTACAACAGCTAGTAACATCCTTGAAAAGGAATGTTCTCCATACAGTACATGTCACAATGCTTTTCTACGTTTTGTAATCTTATTTTATAAAATATTAATGATACGTGGCTCAATGTTTGTAAGCTCATTTGGTTTAAGACATTTAGCAGAAATCACACATATTGAATGAAGAGTGAAAATCTGGGTTTAACCTGTTAGTTTAAAATATGTATTTATATCTCATCTTTTGTTCAGTGTGCTGATTTAACCGTTCTTAAACCTCAGTGGACTTCACGTAGACCGACATTCCTAACAAGTCAATATATCATCAAAAATGAGTCGAACTTAACTAACATTTATGGTTCATAACATGATACTACAGAAATTGTTACAAAACGTTAAATTGTATTGAAAAATATGTAAAATATATACATTTGTTTATTTCTCTTGAGTTACAAAAACAAAAAAAAGAGTTGACATTTATTTTAAAGAAGCCTTTATGAGGGATTTATAAAATGGTCTGTAAATAGTTAATAAGGGTTAATAATACTTTATAGACTGTTATAATACTTTATAGATTTTACAGTATAGTTAATTCACACACAATGGTACTCTCTGCCCTCTTAAGTCAATATTAAGATAGTTTTTACAATATTGAGGTTATGAAAACATAACATTTTCCTCTGATCTACAATCTGGGCTCATTTAGGCAAAGCAATCATACACGCAAGCACGCACGCACGCACGCATACACACACACACACACACACACACACACACACACACACACACACACACACACACACACACACACACACACACACACACACACATACACACACACACAACTCTCTATTAACCACGCCCTTCTTAGATATCCCACACACATTGTGATGACAGAGAAAGGCATGCTAGAAGGGCTATCTGCCATGGCCTGTATCTTTCACATCTCCTCTGTGGGAGCTTTTTATAGGGCAGAAATGTTCTGCTTTGCATCAAGTACCAACTATTTTTAACATCGCACATTCCCAAGATACTTTGGAGTACCAGGCGTGTTGCATTTTACCGCGGAGTCTGGGTTACCAGCTGGGAAGGTTCTTATGTAAAAACACCCGCCTGGATTGACCCGGTGCTAGGCACCGATCCAGTTAGAGATCCAGTATGTAGATACTGTAGATATTTAGAGGTGTGGCGTGGAGCTAAATTTGGCACCTATTGTTTTGTTATGCCAGGTCAGGTCATCACTCTACTGTGCTGATAGAGGCCTCATGCAGTCCTTCCTCTTCGTCTGAAGAGGCAATTCGTTCACAACTAAATCAATTACCTGCTCACCGGCCAAAAGCAACATTCTTCCCCAGTAAGGTAATCAATGTTTCTTTTTTGTTTTCTTTATTTTTTTGATCTCTCTACACAATCAAAAAATAGCTCCATCCATGATTTTCCCCCTCAAACAGAACCTCATGTTTGGATGTGGAGCTTGATGTCCAGATAGGCTTTTACAAGAGCCTTTTCATGTACCTGACTGACTCACATACGGTTGGTTGAATGTGGTGGAGAAGTTTTCGGCACCTGTTCCTCTTTTTGCCAGTGGAGGCCAGCAAAGGGTCACCACTTCTCTCCTCCTGTTCTGATATAGTGATGACAATTGTCCTCTTACCCTCCTACCACTGACTGTAGTCAAAACTGAAACAAGACTTCAATGGTAAATTTACTGTCCCACCAAACAATCAGTGGTTTGAACCTGTCTAATAGATGCATATACACAGACACTACTGTATGTTTAGAGGGAAAACACCAAGGGGGACTGGCCACCCCTCATAGCCTGGTTCCTCTCTAGGTTTCTTCCTAGGTTTTGGCCTTTCTAGGGAGTTTTTCCTAGCCACCGTGCTTCTACACCTGCATTGCTTGCTGTTTGGGGTTTTAGGCTGGGTTTCTGTACAGCACTTTGAGATATTAGTTGATGTACGAAGGGCTATATAAATACATTTGATTTGATTTGATTTGATTCAGAAAGTACAGCCCTGTAGATAATTCACTATTCTCAGTGTTGATCCAAAAATAAACCCATATCCACCGGGCTGCTGTCCTGACATTTGCACAATAATTGTTATCAGTGTGAAGTCAGATGTGCCAATGGAGACTGGGTGGTACCTAGAAAGGGTGTCACAATTACCACACCCTCACTTGTGTGTGTTGGCATCTCGCCCTTCAATGAGACAGACCCCCACATCCTGCCCCCCTCCAGGACCCTCTTCCACTGAAGCTAATGGTCCCCGTCGTCTGTACCGTCAACCTCCACATATTGGTCACCATGGCAACAGGTTTGTGGCATGCGATAGCCCACTGTCACAGGGGAATTCCTCCTTTTAACGGTTCACTTGCCAGAGACTCACGTCAACACCATGGGGGGGGCTCGCCTTAGCCCCAGTCCCTAGCAACTGGTTGCTATGCTACCCCGTTGCCATACAGAGAGTGCCATGTTTTTTTAACAGTTGGTGATGATCACCTCTCCAACACACAGAATCACACACAGTGACCACACACACCGTCACTATTGCATACCATTCAGAGAGAAGACCCCTTGTCCCTCTTTATTCTTGTGTCACAGTAGCAAGACAGCAACTAAAGTTCCACTGATCAAGTTGAGAAGACACAAAGTGACTGTGAGAGACTTATGGACCAGCGTACAGTATGACCTGACCGAACACTCTTCAAATGAAACAATTTTTGCATGCCTTATTGGATGATGATGTAATCTCGGACAAAACAGAGATGCTTGTTCTAGGTCCCAAGAAACAAAGAGATCTTCTGTTGAATCTGAAAATTAATCTTGATGGTTGTACAGTCGTCTCAAATAAAACTGTGAAGGACCTCGGCGGTACTCTGGACCCTGATCTCTCTTTTGACGAACATATCAAGACTGTTTCAAGGACAGCTTTTTTCCATCTACGTAACATTGCAAAAATCTGAACATTTCTGTCCAAAAATGATGCAGAAAAATGAATCCATGCTTTTGTTACTTCTAGGTTAGTCTACTGCAATGCTCTACTTTCCGGCTACCCGGATAAATCACTAAATAAACTTCAGTTAGTACTAAATACGGCTGCTAGAATCCTGACTAGAACCAAAAACTGTGATCATATTACTCCAGTGCTAGCCTCCATACACTGGCTTCCTGTTAAGGCAAGGGCTGATTTCAAGGTTTTACTGCTAACCTACAAAGCATTAAATGGGCTTGCTCCTACCTATCTTTCCAATTTGGTCCTGCCGTACATACCTACACGTACACTATGGTCACAAGATGCAGGACTCCTTGTTGTCCCTAGAATTTCTAAGCAAACAGCTGAAGGCAGGGCTTTCTCCAATAGAGCTCCATTTTTATGGAATGGTCTGCCTACCCATGTGAGAAACGCAGACTCGGTCTCAACCTTTAAGTCTTTACTGAAGACTCATCTCTTCAGTAGGTCATATGATTGAGTGTAGTCTGGCCCAGGAGTGTGAAGGTGAACGGAAAGGCTCTGGAGCAACGAACCGCCCTTGCTGTCTCTGCCTGGCCGGTTCCCGTCTCTCCACTGTGATTATCTGCCTCTAACCCTATTACAGGGGCTGAGTCACTGGCTTACTGGTGCTCTTCCATGCCATCCCTAAGAGGGGTGCGTCACTTGAGTGGGTTGAGTTGCTGACGTGGTCTTCCTGTCTGGGTTGGCGCCCCCCCTTGGGTTGTGCCGTGGCGGAGATCTTTGTGGGCTATACTCGGCCTTGTCTCAGGATGGTAAGTTGGTGGTTGAAGATATCCCTCTAGTGTTGTGGGGGCTGTGCTTTGGCAAAGTGGTAGGGGTTATATCCTGCCTGTTTGGCCCTGTCCGGGGGTATCATCGGATGGGGCCACAGTGTCTCCTGACCCCTCCTGTCTCAGCCTCCAGTATTTATGCTGCAGTAGTTTATGTGTCGGGGGGCTAGGGTCAGTCTGTTATATCTGGAGTATTTCTCCTGTCTTATCCGGTGTCCTGTGTGCATTTAAGTATGCTCTCTCTAATTCTCTCTTTCTTTCTTTCTTTCTCTCTCTCGGAGGACCTGAGCCCTAGGACCATGCCTCAGGACTACCTGGCATGATGACTCCTTGCTGTCCCCAGTCCACCTGGCCGTGCTGCTGCTCCAGTTTCAACTGTTCTGCCTGCGGCTATGGAACCCTGACCTGTTCACCGAACATGCTACCTGTCCTAGACCTGCTGTTTTCAACTCTCTAGAGACAGCAGGAGCGGTAGAGATACTCTCAATGATCGGCTATGAAAAGCCAACTGACATTTACCCCTGAGGTTGCACCCTCAACAACTACTGTGATTATTATTATTTGACCACGCTGGTCATTTATGAACATTTGAACATCTTGGCCATGTTCTGTTATAATCTCCACCCGGCACAGCCAGAAGAGGACTGGCCACCCCTCATTGCCTGGTTCCTCTCTAGGTTTCTTCCTAGGTTTTGGCCTTTCTAGGGAGTTTTTCCTAGCCACCGTGCTTCTACACCTGCATTGCTGTTTGGGTTTTTAGGCTGGGTTTCTGTACAGCACTTTGATATATCAGCTGATGTAAGAAGGGCTATATAAATGCATTTGATTTGATTTGATGATTTGGGGAGAAATCTAGCCTCCTCTCCATTCACACTGTGAAATGACACAAGATTTTCATGATGAAAACCGTAGTAAATAAATAAATCATATAGTTAATAACTGCATTCACAATGACCTTCACAACGGCAAAGTCATATGCATACACAGGCTACATAGTGCATACCATACCAATGAATATGAATTGAAGGACAATATTTTTTTTAAATTACAAGACAGTTCCTGCTGAAGAGAGATAATTTAGCAGTTATATCCATTTCAATCACAACTTTTGATGTGACACTGATGGCTGGCCCAAATTCCTCAAAAACAGATATACCAGAGTGGGATAAAATGATTAGCAGGATCAATTGGCATGTGCTCCGTCTCTGATGGTGCTTAGCTGGCATGGACCAATAGGAAGGATGCTGCCTGGAGCTCAAAATAAGCCTTCTATCTCCAGCACCCACAAAGGGGGGCTCCACCAATGTCATCTCAACCACCCCTGAGGTTGGTTCTTCCAAGGAAGAAAGAGAATATCAACAGGATAAGCAACATCCGAAACTGCCCAAAATATTCAACCTTCCTTCTGCTATCTTGTGGCTAATGCTGCAACATGTTGTAAAACCCACTCAGTTCAACATGAAGAGTAATGTTGTCATGAAGATTCAACCTGATTGAATTGAACTGATTTAATTTTCCTGATTAAGGGCACACAGCCTCAATACAGTGAGCAAAAGTAATCATAAGCATTTACTAACTAGCTCCTAGAAGCTAGGAGACCTCTTGTTCCTCTACTCATCTGATAGACATGTCTTAAATCCCCTAACTAGATATTGGCATAAGATCAATAGTTTATGGGAATGTTTATATAATTGTTTTAAGATTTATATTCATAGCCCTCAAATCTGACATAGAAACATGACAGATGATGTTAGACACATGACAAATCATTGACAAATAATGAATCCAACTGTGCTTGAGTGAGCCTTAAGGTTTGTTTATATTTTGAGCCTGTTACTAAGGCTACCGTACTGTTTAATCATGGACTCAGGAGAGGTTCAACAGGGGACAGGAAGTAAACAGCAGCAACCTGCTTTGCCATGTTGCTTTGTTGAATCCATCCAGGGAGGGCTGGCAGGGTTTCCTCTCCAGGGGCCAGGGCAAAATAAATGAACTGGGCGGGCTAGATTAATAGATAGTCAGACACCCAGGGAGATCTGACTCGGAGGGTATGAAACGTGCAGCCTTGAGGAAAGGAAATCCAATTTAGATTATTGCAGCAGTCCCCGATACCCACCTGGGGGACCTAATGGCACTAAAAATGGAAATGCTGAAAAAAAGAATAGACCTTAATAACGTGTGTGTAATGGGACTGGGGGTCTGGAGCATGTGTAATCTATCCAGTGATCAAAGGAACCAACAAACGTAAACAACTTAATCATTTTGTGTGTTGCAGATATGTCTCAGAGGAATGAAGAGGCCTACTGTGTGTGTGTGTTGTGTTGTGTTGTGTTGTGTGTATGTGTGAGGAAACTTACACGTAATTCAATTTGGCCTCAGGTTGTATTGATGTGGGAGGATGGGTCGAAGATTCCTTAAACAGCCCATTCAATTTTTCATCAGAGTTTGCCTTTTCATCCCAGGCAGGTGGGAAGTGACATTTTGTTAGGGCTCCCTTAACTAGATATATGGGGCTCGTGACCTTCTCATGTATTACTTTTATTAAGAGAAGCAACTTAAACCAGTAAGTCAATGTCAACCGACTGACGTTGATGGAACGGCTGCCTACTGCATGCTGGCAGCCATTGTCTGTTGAGCGGAGTTGGACTCCAGGAATTTCCAGTATCAATTTCAAATCAAGATAGGTTGAATTGTGGACCTTATACAGTAAAACGGAGAACAATCTATTGAAATCTACAGGGAAATACACAATGTTTAACATATCCAAAAAATAATATTGAAGTAAGCACGGTTCATTCCCTGTTCTTTCTATTTAAGTCACTACCATGTTATGGGTGTTTTTATTTATTTATTGTAATTATCTGCCTGCCTGGCTCCACTGTCATATTTAATGCGTTCCTCTTTTCTATAACCTCTCTGTACTTGGCTATACTCCAGGTTATAGAGCAGAGATGCAAATCATGCATTGACATCATATTAAACAGAATTTGACACATTCAATACAATGTTTTGGGTGTATAGAAATGTTAAGATATATTAGTGTAGGCAGCTAACAAACAGCACAGCTTGGTAATCATTGACACAATTTGAAGGCGCTAAGAGCTGATTTGGGACTTTCACAAAGAGGAACTGGTCATCAGTCTTTAGCAAGAAATGGTTTGGAAACACTGCGGTAAAGCATTAAAATCCCATCCATTCTTTCAGGCCAGTTCAAAGCCTCAGCCAGCAAACCCGACTTATCAATTACCGCCGTTTTATTCAATTAAGCATTGGCACTGAACAACTGGGAATCTAATCAATTTTGCGTTAGGCTTTTTCCTTACTTTGTCCATTACTTTGGCCTGGCACAGTCTTTTGACTCAACACATTGCATTTCAAAAGGAATGTGTCTTTCTTTGTTAGTCTGTGTATGCATGTAAATCACAGATGAAAGGATGTGTGTGGATACTTTGACCAGACATGTTGTCACATGATTCACATAAAGAGTAAGTATGTAGGCCACGGTATTGTTGACGGTTAATTTGTGTGCTGAAGAACTGGTTCAGTGGGTTTGCAAAAATGGCTTCAGTAAGCTATAGTATCTATTTTTTGGGACAGCATGGCATGTGTGTGGTCCTTGGAGGACTTACAAAAATAGAATAAATACATTCTAGAACATAACTATCTTTTGTTTGAGTCCACTGAGAGGGAATAGGCCATTGTTAGGTAATTAATGTCCAACCCCAGATGTATTTCGTACACTGTGTTCCCATGAACGATTGGCATCTCTCAAACATAGTCCAGAGACCAAGAGAAATGGCATTCCTATCTCTGGTTTGTGATAAGGGAATCATACATTTGCATTATGATGAGAAGATAGCACAGAAATGCATCCCAGCCTCGTCTGCATGTCTCTCTTCACCTTACCTCCAGGTGCAGGCCTTCAGAAACCGTTGTTGTTTGATCAACCCCTAGGACTGATCCAGATGTTTACATTCTTTCCAAAATTAAAATAATTTGATTTATGTCTTTTAGATCTGTAGGCTACACTTGGCAGCAGGGCAAGGATCATTTCTCTACCCTCTGTCAGAAGGTGAGTGTAGCTGGTGCATGAAGTCAGGCGCAGGAGAGCAAAATGAGTGAGCAACGTACTTTACTCAAACAATGAAGGCACAAGGTAAACAAATACACTTGACCAAAAACCAACGGTAAATATTACGCACGGGTGAACACAGCACCCGTCGAAAAACCAGCCATAATGAACCGAACATAGAAATAATCACGCACAACAAACATGGGGGAAACAGAGGGTTAAATACATGAACATGTAATTGGATAACGAAAACCAGGTGTGTAGAAAATAAAGACAAAACCAATGGAAAATGAAAGATGGATCAGCGAAGACCGGTGCCTCGAAGACCGATGACGTCGGCCGCCGAATGCCGCCCGTACATGGAGAGTGACCGACCTTGGGGGAAGTCGTGACAGTACCCCCCCTTGACGCGCGCCGACACCGGCCTCGGGGGCGACCCGGAGGGCGAGGCGCAGGCCGATCCGGATAGAGACGGTGGAACTCCCACAGCATCGATGGGTCCAAAACATCCTCCACCGGCGCCCAGGATCTCTCCTCCGGGCCGTACCCCTTCCACTCCACTGAAGGCCCCTCGCCCGACGCCTCGAATCCAGTATGGATCGAACTGCATACACCGGGGCCCCCTCGATGTCCAGAGGGGGCAGAGGAACCTTTCGCACCTCAGACTCCTGGAGTGGACCAGCCACCACCGGCCTGAGGAGAGACACATGGAACCAGGGGTTAATTCGATAATCGGGGGGGAAGCTGTAACCTGTAACATACCTCGTTCAGTCTCCTCAGGACTTTGAATGGCCCCACAAACCGCAGGCCCAGCTTCCGGCAGGGCAGGCGGAGGGGCAGGTTTCGGGTCGAGAGACAGGCCTCACTGCGGTGGCAATCTGCGCAGGTTTTCTGGCGCCTCATGGCCCGCTGAAGGTCTCAGGTCTCCTCAGCGCGCCTAAACCAGTCATCCACCGCAGGAGCCTCGATCTGGCTCTGATGCCAAGGCGCCAGAACCGGCTGGTACCCGAGTACGCACTGGAAGGGGGAGAGGTTAGTGGAGGAGTGGCGGAACGAGTTCTGAGCCATCTCTGCCCAGGGCACGAACGCCGCCCACTCCCCCGGCCGGTCCTGGCAATAGGACCGCAGAAACCTACCCACATCCCGGTTCACTCTCTCCACCTGCCCGTTACTCTCAGGGTGAAAACCCGAGCTAAGGCTGACCGAGACCCCAGACGTTCCATGAACGCCCTCCAGACCCTTGACGTGAACTGGGGACCTCGATCAAATACTATGTCATCAGGCACCCCGTAGTGCCGGAAGACGTGTGTAAACAGGGCCTCCGCAGTCTGTAGGGCCGTAGGGAGACCGGGCAAAGAGAGGAGACGACAGACTTAGAGAAACGATCCACAACGACCAGGATCGTGGTGTTACCCTGTGATGAAGGAAGATCCGTTAGGAAATCCACCGACAGGTGCGACCACGGCCATTGTGGAACGGGTAAGGGTTGTAACTTCCCTCTGTGCAAGTGCCTAGGGGCCTTGCACTGGGCGCACACCGAGCAGGAGGAGACATAAACCCTCACGTCCTTAGCTAAAGTGGACCACCAGTACTTCCCACTAAGACAGCGCACTGTCCGACCAATGCCCGGATGACCAGAGGATGGTGACGTATGGGCTCAATAGATCAAACGGTCGCGGACAGCAGACAGAACGTACAGACGTCCATTGGGGGGGAGTGGGCTCTGTACGTAATGCCCGCTCGATGTCCGCGTCCAGCTCCCACACTACCGGTGCCACCAGGCAAGAGGCCGGGAGTATGAGAGTGGGATCCATGGGCCGCTCCTCTGTGTCATACATCCGGGACAGTGCGTCTGCCTTCGCGTTCTGGGAACCTGGTCTGTAGGATAGGGTGAAAACAAAACGGGTAAAAAATATGGCCCACCTGGCCTGGCGAGGATTCAGTCTCCTCGCCGCCCGGATGTACTCCAGATTGCGGTGGTCAGTCCAGATGAGAAAAGGGTGTTTAGCCTCCTCAAGCCAATGTCTCCACGCCTTCAAAACCTTGACGACAGCCAACAACTCCCGGTCCCCCACGTCATTGTTTCGCTCCACCGGGCTGAGCTTCTTTGAAAAGAAGGCACAGGGGCGGAGCTTTGGTGGTGTGCCCGAGCATTGAGAGAGCACGGCTCCTATCCCAGCCTCGGACGTGTCCACCTCCACTATGAACGCCAAAGAGGGATCCGGATGAGCCAGCACGGGAGCCGAGGTAAACAGAGCCCTCAGCTGACCAAAAGCCCTGTCCGCCTCAGCTGACCACTGCAAACGCACCGGTCCTCCCTTCAGCAGTGAGGTAATGGGAGCCGCTACCTCACCAAAGCCCCGGATAAACCTCCGGTAGTAGTTGGCAATCCCTAGAAACCGCTGCACTTCCTTTACCGTGGTGGGAGTTGGCCAATTACTGTCACGATGTTTGTAATAATGAAGGTCGGACCCAGGCGCAGCGTACGTTGAGTTCCACATAATTTTAATGAAAGTGAAACTTAAGCAAATACAAAAACAAAATAAAGAATAAACAAACCATGACGACAATGCAGTGCTAAACAGGCAACTACACATAAACCTAAATAATATCCATAACCCACAGGTGGAAAAAATGCTACTTAAGTATGATCCCCAATTAGAGACAACGATAACCAGCTGCCTCTAATTGGGAATCATACAAATCACCAACATAGAAAATCAAACATAGAACCCTGCATAGAAATTATAAACTCGAACAACCCCACCAGTCACGCCCTGACCTACTCTACCATAGAAAATAAAAGCTTACTATGGTCAGGACGTCACAATTACGCATGGCTGTAATGCGGTCACTCTCCATCTCCACCCCTGAAGTGGAAATGCGGTACCCTAGGAAGGAGATGGACTGTTGGGAAAACAGGCATTTCTCAGCCTTGACGTACAGGTCATGCTCCAACAGTCGACCAAGGACCCTGCGCACCAGGGTCACATGCTCGGGGCGTGTAGCGGAGTATATCAGAATGTCGTCGATATACACCACTACACCCTGCCCGTGCAGGTCCCGGAAAATCTTGTCTACAAAGGCCTGGAAGACTGATGGAGCATTCATCAACCCGTACGGCATGATGAGGTACTCATAGTGCCCTGAGGTGGTACTAAATGCCGTCTTCCACTCGTCTCCCTCCCGGATACGCACCAGGTTGTAAGCGCTCCTGAGATTAAATTTTGTAAAGAAGTGCGCCCCGTGCATTGACTCAATCGCACTGGCTATGAGAGGTAGGGAGTAACTGTACCTCACCGTGATCTGGTTGATGCCTCGATAGTCAATACACGGGCGCAGACCTCCATCCTTCTTCTTCACAAAAAAGAAACTCGAGGAGGCAGGTGAAGTGGAGGGCCGAATGTACCCCTGCTCCAGGGATTCGGAGACATATATTTCCATAGCCGCCATCTCCTCTTCTGACAGGGGGTACACTTGACTCCTGGGAAGTGCTGCGTCAACCAGGAGATTTATCGCACAATCCTCCCCGTGGTGGTAATTGAGTCGAGAGCCAAATCAGCATATTCAGAGGGGAAGCGCACGGTGGAGACCTGGTCTGGACTTTCCACCGTAGTCGCACCGACGGAAACCCCTAAACACCTCCCCGAGCACTCTCGTGACCACCCCATGAGGGCACTCTGTTGCCACGAAATAGTGGGGTCATGACATGCCAACCAGGGTATACCCAGCACCACGGGAAACGCGGGAGAATCAATAAGGAAAAGATTTTCTCCTTGTGATCCTCCCGCGTCACCATGCCCAGTGGAGCGGTGGCCTCCCTAAATAGCCCGACCCCAATGGTCGACTATCTAGGACGTGAACTGGGAAGGGCATATCCACTGGAACAATAGGGATCCCTAAAATATGGGCAAATGATCTGTCAGTAAAGTTCCCAGCTGCGCCTGAATGTACGAGCGCCTTATGCTGGGAATGCGGGGAAAACTCCGGAAAATTAATATACACAAACATGTGTTTGAGGGCTCTAGGTGAGCCTGGTGCCGACTCACCTGGGGTGACACAAGAGTGCCCTGCCTGCTGCCTCGACTCCCAGAGGAACCTCTCCAGCACCGACCGGCAGTGTGCCCTCTGCGGCCACAGATGGTGCATGGACCGGCCCCTCCTCCGATCGCCTTACGTGCAGCACCTCCCAGCTCCATGGGCGTAGGAGCTGTGGTGCTGGGGGATGGAATCGACAGACCCCGATCTGGACATCCGCGGGTAGCCAGCAGGTTATCCAACCGGATGGACAGGTCCACCAGCTGGTCAAAGGTGAGAGTGGTGTCCCTGCAGGCCAATTGCCGACGGACGTCCTCGCTCAAACTACAACGGTAGTGATCAATCAGGGTCATTCCATCCCGCGCTGGCGGCCAGGATCCGAAAGTCCAGAGAGAACTCCTGTGCGCTCCTCGTCCCCTGCCTAAGTTGGACGAGCCGTTCACCTGCCGCTCTACTCTCAGGCGGGTGGTCAAAAACTGCCCGGAAGCGATGGGTGAAATCTTCGAATTGGTCCAACACTCTCTCAGCCCGAAGGAGCCGGGTGGACGGTTGCTAGGTAGAGCTCCAGCTGGAGTAGGAACCCCTGACATCCCGCAGCCGTCCCATCATACTCCTTCGGAAGATCGAGCTAAATCCCATTGGGACCGGGTGAGGAGGGGTGAGTAGTGGTGTCCTTGGTGGTGATGGTGGAGGCACTGGAGGAACTCCTCTTCTCTCCCAGTGGTCCAGATTCTGCAGGACGCGATCCATAGCGATGCCGAGATGTTGTAATATGGCCGCATGCTGCTGGACGCGCTCCTCGACCCCTAATCCGGGGTTGTCTGCTCCTGCTGACTCCATATGGTTTGGTGTGTGATTCTGTCAGAAGGTGAGTGTAGCTGGTGCATGAAGTCAGGCGCAGGAGAGCAAAATGAGTGAGCAACGTACTTTACTCAAACAATGAAGGCACAAGGTAAACAAATACACTTGACCAAAAACCAACGGTAAATATTACTCACGGGTGAACACAGCACCCGTCGAAAAACCAACCATAATGAACCGAACTGAACATAGAAATAATCACGCACAACAAACATGGGGGACACAGAGGGTTAAATACATGAACATGTAATTGGATAATGAAAACCAGGTGTGTAGAAAATAAAGACAAAACCAATGGAAAATGAAAGATGGATCAGCGATGGCTAGAAGACCGGTGACGTCGCAAAACCAATGGAAAATGAAAGATGGATCAGCGATGGCTAGAAGACCGGTGATGTCGACCGCCGAACGTCACAAGGAGAGGGACCGACCTCGGCGGAAGTCGTGACACCCTCATTATCTTATCACATTCATTCTGGTAATATACAATAGGTAAGAGGTAGTTAAATCAAAATAAAAAGGAAATAGTTAGGAAATAGTTAGCTTAATGTTCCAACTTGTGACTGGCAAAGTAAGCATTTCACGGTAAGATCTACACCTGTTGTATTCGGCGCATGTGACAAATAAAGTTTGATTTGATGGGTGAGAGGATGTTAATTTGTTAGATTGTACATTGTAGTGTTCCATCTCTATAGTATGTGGGTATTGCGATATGTGAGTATTATAGTATTTCCCACACAAAGATTCACAGAGATTACACACATGTAAAGCAGGAGTAAGCAAGGTATGTGGATCTCAGACAGATATCATCATCTTCGCTACGAGAAAACTTTCCTAGACAAAACAAAACTCTGAGATTGCAGCAGTGTGTGTGTGTCAGACGAAGCCAGCATGACTCATTCCGAGATTGGAGACACTGGCTACGTAACCCACAACACCTCCCTCCACTTGTGTAAATAACCTCAATTGCAATTACATAGCAGGACCTATGTACCTACAATGTTGTTACTACAGAGTTATTCCGTAAATAATGTACATTTGATTGACATGACCTTGCATTTTACAGAATGCGACTTTGACAATGCTGCATTCATAACCAAGTGGGAAGGTGGAAATTACCAGTTATGAAGTTGTAAATAGTAGTTGGATAGCACATGCTTTGAACTAATTGAGATACGCCGATTGACTAACGGCCAACAAGCTACGTCAAGCATAAACTAACATCTATCATGCTTGTAAACAAAGTATAGTGTTCAAAAACCAAATTAATAGATTGCTTTTAATAAATAATATTTTGTTGTTGCATTTAGCTGCCAAAAATGCTGTTATCGAGGTATCCTAATTTTCTTAGTAGGTGACGTGAGAGGTCAGCATGTGGAAAAAGTTGTAGCTCAGGGATGATAGAGTTGGAGGGGCGTTCAAGTGGGATTTTTCCCAGTCAGTATGTGGTAAATACCAATAGTGTGCAACTGCAGCCCGCAATATGGGACGTTCCTGCATGTGGGCTTTCCTGCATCTGCAGGAACAGCATAAGGGAGGCTAGGGCGACACCGTGTGCTAGCTAACAAGCTAACTTCATAGTTAGCGACACCATGTGCTAGCTTGCTAGTTAGCTAGCACATGGTGTTGCCCTCGCCTCCCGCCTGCTGTGTCCCGGAGTCCTCCTTAGGACTAGCTGGCTAAGCTAGCACACAGTGTCCTTCACTCCCGCCTCCCGAACACCTGCCCTCGTTTCGTCAACAGAACTGCGAAGAAAACAGTGCCCGACAGGGGGGGGCGAAGGACGCTGTCTACCACTGGTGTACGGCTAGCTAGCTACCATTGTCGCCCCCGCCCCTTCTTCTGTGGGGTTTATCGGCAGCTGATATCCAAAGTTATTGTGCATTAACGCCACCTACTGCCCTCCACCTGTCCTAACTTAAAAATGGACCAATAAAAGTATAGGGAGGAGTTCCTGCAGATTCAGGAATGCCCACGTGCAGGAACGCCCCCACATTGTGGGCTGCAATTGCACCCTTCTCGAAAATACCACCTTCCCACTTGTTTTTGAACGCAAGATCTGAGCACCCGCCCCCTCATGAATAATTCAGCAGCCCTCGAGCCTCATGCGACATTATGAGAGCGTTTTCAACACACACAAACATCCTCGTAGCAATGTTTGGTCCTTCTAATGCAGTCGCATAATGAATGGTATATCGTTCTTCTTCACTTATTATTGGAGGCAAATTGAGCGCAATTCCTGGATTTTATCCTCCCTCAAAATCTGGAGTAGGAGGTGCCTCAGTGGGAGAAGGACGGAACGATCGAACACGTCGAATCTTTACGCACCCTCGCGAAGGCTGTGTTGTGGTCCAGCTGCTGACTGGAAATCTTGCTGAAACGTTAGCTAGCCATTGCACTGACGTTTATCTACGATATTGACACGGGTTTAATGGTCAGTGGGACGTTCTTGCCTCGGCTTATTTGACAGTGGAGGAGGTGAAAAAAATCAAGGTACGTGACAGCGAATGACAATGCTACATTTGAAACACGAAATTCGAATGAGTTGGCTGAATAACGTTATTCCTAGCCAAATAATGTGATGTTCTTTAGCGTTCGGTGTCTGCTGTGCTGCACTGTCTTAGCTAGCTAGCGCTTGTTATATATCCGCATCGAAGTGTCCCAATCATCTATTGTATTGCAGGTAGCTAGCAAACTAACGTAGTTAGCATTCGCTATTTGACAACCATGTAATTTTCGAACATGTATTTTACTGTAGTTATATATAGCTGTACAACCTAAAGCCACACAGTGAACAATGTGGCCATTCAGTTACACAAAGAAACCCCTTTTGTGTATTTTTTATTGACGAATATCCCTTCGCCATACGCCTCAAACTGGCTTGCTGAACATCTTTGAATTTAGAATGACAGCTACCTCCCTGGCTAACGTTAGTTAAATAGAGAAGCTGTGTATTAAGAGTCACTATACCCTTGGTGAATTATACCATGGCATTTGCTGAATGGCTCTGTAAACCAAATGTATAAATGCTTAATCTTAGTGCATTCAATGTCCTAGCGCCAGTTTACTTTAAAATGCATGGGGGTTGTGAATGCATTACTGCCATTATGGGTTATGTGTTAATTACATTTCCAGTGGTGACAGAACTGGGTCTGGTTTCCCAAAAGCATCTTAAAGAGAAATGTAATCTCTAGCACCACACCAACATCAATATATGTCAAATGGCGTGTTTCTAGGTTTTGTTGATGTTGTGGTGGTGCTGGAGATTATGAAGTTGAACAATTTAGAAATGGCACTTTAAGGCGAAATTCGTCGTTAGAACCTTCGTAGGAGCATAGTTAAATCTCTGAGCTATTTCCCGTTGCACTTGAAAACGATTAATCTAACACACCGCATGTGTGTTTGCGCCATCGCGCGCATGTTGGTTTTGTCCCTCCACACCAGATGCGATCTGGACAAGCAAGTTGAAATATCAAAACAAACTTTGAACCAACTATTAATTTGGGGACAGGACGAAAAGCATTAAACATGTTCGGCAATTTAGCTAGCTTGCTATTGCTAGCTAATTTGACCTGGAATATAAACATTGAGTTTAACCTAATACAAAATAAATAAAAATGTAATAAATATTTTACCTTTATTTAACTAGTCAGTTAAGAAAATATTCTTATTTTCAATGACAGCCTAGGAACACTGGGTTAACTGCCTTGTTCAGGGGCAGAACGACAGATTTGTACCTTGTCAGCTCGGGGGTTCGATCTTGCAACCCTTAAGTTACAAGTCCAACGCTCTAACCACTAGGCTGGTTGGCAACCAACTTTAAGGTGCATTACCACTACCAACTTTGCATTACCAACTGGACTGGAGTGTGGACCTTAGTTCATCTTTCAATCACCCACGTGGGTATATGTTCCTAAAAATATATATACTTAAGATGAAAACCGGGTTGACTGCATTCAAATATAAATACAGGGCCACCCGGGTGGCGCAGTGCTCTAGGGCACTGCATCGCAGCGCTAGCTGCGCCACCAGAGTCTCTGGGTTCGCGCCCTGGCTCTGTCGCAGCTGGCCGCGACCGGGAGGTCCGTGGGGCTACGCACAATTGGCCTAGCGTCGTCCGGGTTAGGGAGGGTTTGGCCGGTAGGGATATCCTTGTCTCATCGCGCTCCAGCGACTCCTGTGGCGGGCCGGGCGCGGTGCGCGCTAACCGAGGGGGCCAGGTGCACGGTGTTTCCTCCGACACATTGGTGCGGCTGGCTTCCGGGTTGGAGGCGCGCTGTGTTAAGAAGCAGTGCGGCTTGAATCTGGTCAGGTTGTGCTTCGGAGGACGCATGGCTTTCGACCTTTGTCTCTCCCGAGCCCGTATGGGAGTTGTAGCGATGAGACAAGATAGTAATTACTAGCGATTGGATACCACGAAAATTGGGGAGAAAAGGGGTTAAAATGTATTTAAAAATAAATAAATAATAATATATATATAAATACATACAGTAAGCTTATTTCAATCATATGTGACCCGTATGTGACCCGTTTCAAGAAGCTAGGCGTTTCCCAAAAGCATCTTAAAGAGGAATGTTTAAAAAAAATCTACTTCATAGTCATCATCTCCAGCACCACTCCAACATCAATATATGTCAAATGGCACGTTTCTATGTTTTGTTGATGTTGGGATTGTGCTGGAGATTATGAAGTCGAACAATTTATAAATGTCCCTTTAAGGCTAAGTTCATCGTTAGAACCTTCGTAGGAGCATAGTTAAATCTCTGAGCTGTTTCCCAAAACCATCATTATTAACGTTGCACTTGAAAATGCGTAATCTAACACGCTGACCAGACCGAACGTGTGTCTGCGCCATCGCACGCATGTTGATTTTGCCCCCCATACCAGACAGGATCAGGACAAGCAAGTTGAAATATCAAAACAAACTCTGAACTAATTATATTAATTTGGGGACAGGTCGAAAAGCATTAAACATTTATGGCAATTTAGAAAGCCTATGTAAATTACGATCGCCAGAGCGGTCTTTTAAAAAAATATATTGGACTGCCGTTTTGGGCTCTAAAATTAGTTTGATCCCCGCAGTGAATTATTTTATATTTCGCTACAAATCGAGATATTCAATGAAATATTGAATTATTCTGACTACTACATTTGTCGTCACACAGGACCACGTGCTGACACAGAACTATTACGGACTGGCAGGCTACGGGGAGGCTCACGCCCCCATGCACGCTCTTTGCATGTGCACCCAGCAGCGTTGGGTTGACTCTCTCAGGCAGGATGAAATCGACTACATCGACCATGATCCTTTGCTAGTTACTGCCACTTTCACCATAATCCTTAGCGTTTTTGTTGTTGTTGCCATTCAGCCCAATTCAGCAGTATGGCGCACTTCAAATACTTCTGGCTTCATGCGTCATCGGGAGTTTTGCATAGCAATACGCTGATGATGTCAGATCTATCACTATCTACTGGTTTTTATGTCTATGCTTGCAGGTGACAGAGTAGTTCAAATGATTGACAGGTGGAATGCACGCTCAACAGTGAATTCACCTGCGCACATGCTTGATGGCTTGACCGTGTGAATAGACCTAGCAGCTGAGAATGCTTCAGTAGGCTACTGTACAATCATTCTTTGACGTTCAGTGATCAATTATTCACTCAAACGACTCTATGCGACCTCCTTTATTCCCAAAACTTTTCCTCAATCACTCGTCACAACTTTTTCTCAATCACTCCTCAATCTTTCTTGAAGTGACCGTTATGGATAGGCTACCTACAGTAGAGTAGTCCATGGACACTGACACAGGGACCCACTATTTGGGTTTGTTTACTTATTCTGCTAATCCAGTTTCCTAACAGCAGTCTCCAACAGCATGCTCAAATTGCCTCATGGTGACGCCATAAAATGAGGTAGCCTAAATTCAATAAGATAAAGTGAGTTTGTTTTGGGTGAACCATCCCTCTAAACAGCTAAAGCCCCCTTTCTCCTACTTATAAACATTGTTGGGCCATGAATCAAATACTGTCAGACAGCCTACTGGCTAGGCTATCTTAACTAAAACACAACCCAGATTAAATAATCACAGTTGGCCAGTGCCTCCAGGGTGAGATTTTTTATGACTGACGCGTAGCAATTTCTTTAACTTTCATTCACGTGCCGGAGGGCGGCTGTGGAAAAGTGATTAGGGAAATGGATGTGCAGTTTGGGGTCTAGGGTTGGGGGCTTTAGCAAGGTACTTCACAGAAATAGGGCCAGCTGTCGCAGCAGACAGCAGCAATGATGAAATTGTCCCAGATTGGGGTGTCTGTTGAGGAAATGTCAAAATCATAATTCAGTTCAGCCAATTGATTTACCAGCTGGAGTGGCTGCTTGGATCTTTGTGATGAATGAGTATGGAAGGGCCTTAGCAAAACAATAGTGAACTGGGACCCCACTAGACCAAGTGAAAGGTTTTATGACATTGACTTACTTTTATTAATTGTACCTTTTTAACATGCAATAAGTGAAAATATTTTGTACAGGCTGCTGAGGGAAGCCAATTAGATCTGATGTACAATAAATAGCAGTCCTGAGCAGTGTAATTTCTCAAAGTTGCTAGTCTTGATGCCATAGGCCTACTTGTGTTCTTTCTTTCTTTCTTCTTATATATTTTATCATGTTTTCTCACCAATTTTGTGGTATCCAATTGGTAGTTACATTCTTGTCTCATCGCTGCAACTCCCATACGGGAGAGGTGAAGGTCGAGAGCCGTGCGTCCTCCGAAACACAACCCAACCCAAGCTTCTTGACACAATACCCACTTAACCCGGAAGCCAGCCGCACCAATGTGTCGAAGGAAACGCCGTGCACCTGGCAACCGTGTCAGCGTGCACTGCGCCCGGCCCGCCACAGGAGTTGCTAGTGCACGATGGGACAAGGACATCCCTGCCGGCCAAACCCTTTCCCTAACCCGGACGATGCTGGGCCAATTGTGCGCTGCCCCATGAGTGTCCAGAGCCTGGACTCGAACCAGGATCTCTAGTGGTACAGCCTTAGACCACTGCACCACTCGGGAGGCCCTCCTACTTGTATACTTACAGGTTTACAAGGTTACCTTAGTTATGTTGAATACACAGATTTTTTTTTCTCCCTAAGCTTATTGCTCTAATAAGCTCTTCTGACTGAGGTTAAATGGGTTTTCCTTAAATGCCTGAAGAGAATGCAGTCTCAGGAAGCACCTCTCCTGTGAAGAGTGCACTACCACTAACACCTGGCTGCTACCAAGATATACCGCTATGATGGGAAAGTAAAGTCAACACATCTAAGACTGTTGTGCCAAGCAATTTAATGCATCCTTTTAAAAATGTCTGAAACCATTTTCCAGTAGAATGTTATGAAACAATGTAAGATTGATTTAGATGTTTTTTTTTATACCTCAGTTGCAGCCCAATCATATAGCCTAGTAGAGTATTTGACTGATAAATGGATTCTTTGCACAACATTATAAAGGGGGGCATTGTTATGGATTTGTCACGGCTGCTATTCTTCGTTTAGGGGAACCTTGATTATTAAACACAGTCACACAGCGTTGCCTGTCTGCAGTCAGATATGTAAATTTAAGTCTGTGCTGCGTGCCTGGTGAGCTACTGTGACTCTCGCATGTAGTAAGTCCCCATAACTGCCACACCTCCAATGCTTAGAGGAAAACTTGAGCTGCTGCCATGCCTTTACTGCAGGGTCATTAAAAGCCATGCCATGAAGTGAAGCTGTATTCACTAACACCATCTCAATTCATCCCTTTGCTCCCAAGCCTCCCACCTCAGGTTTATCTTACTGGCTGCCTGTTTGTTAGACTCACGCACACCTTTCTCCCTTTGCTTTGATTGGGATGAGATTATCAATGGTCACAGCTGTTTCACCTTTTGGTGTTTGCTATAGCGATAAGATGGTTGAGAATCTGACATGCAAGTAGATTTTCCTCTTGAGTCAAATTTGGAGATGGCATATTGCTGTGATCAGCGCAGTATGACGGACTGTATGTTCGAGCAGCAGGTTTGGCTTGTCCTACTCTTCCGAAAAGGGCTTTCAATATATTTGGCTGAATATTGTGAAAGGACAGTCTTTCTCAGAAGTTTTCCCATTTATGTCATTTATTACATAATGTTATTACGGAATTGGGTGCCTATGCATCCAAACTATGGAAAGACAATTGACATCTCTCCTTAAAAATGTTTGTGTGGAATCACAATAAAATGATTGTAACCGACTGTAACCATCAACATAACCTAAAGAGGTCCTTCATGTTCAAAAAGCAGGAAGTTGTTGTAAGTGACCGTTTTTTGTAGTTGAATCCAGGCCAACTTGTGAGAGCCTGACCCCCTGACTCTCAATTACCCACAACCTCCTACAGGTGGGCTCTCTGCTGTCGCCTGGCTCTTATCTCCATGCCCAATTTGACCTCCTACAGGACACAATTCAGCTGGCCCCATAGACAGAGTGGGAGGAGGGAGGTTTTTGGCGTCAGGCCCTTTTTTCTCTCTCGTCTAGGGCTATGCAGCATGCAATCCTGTGGGCTAGATTTAATTGTCAGTGCCACTCAACTAGCGCTAATAATATCGAGGAGGCTAAAAGTTCCTGTTGAGACCACACATCAGGGTCAGTATTGCTTTGTTTGCTTTGGCTCTGTGGTTTTGTGTGTGTGTGTGTGTGTGTGTGTGTGCGTGTGCGCGCGCACATGTCTTCCGTTTGTTGTTTCTTTGATGTGGGCCAATGTCAATCTGGTTCCAAGATACCAGCAGACAAGACTTTTGGTTACAATGCTGTATTATTTCCTGATATCGAATCCTGAGTCACCATCCTGAGTGAAAGAGAGAGAATGTTTTGATTATTTGGGGTTACTAAAGCACAGACAAATACCCCTCCCTTATAATAATATGATAAGAACTGGCCCTAGTCAACCAAACTCGGTTTCTTGTTTCAATTGCCAAAGATTTTTGTGTTGCCACACAGTTAAGGTGGCATTTCACAGTAGTAGAGATGACGAGGGACGTTCTATTTATAAGTGTCCTGCTAAGCATTCAAAATGTAAAGAATACTTTTGGGTGTCAGGGAAAATGTATGGAGTAAAAAGTACATTATTTTCTTTAGGAATGTGGTTAAGTAAAAGTTGTCAAAATTATAAATAGTAATGTACAGGTACCCCCAAAAACTACTTAATTTCACTAGGGTAGGGGGCAGCATTCGGAATTTTGGATGAAAAGCGTGCCCAAATTAAACTGCCTGCTACTCAGGCCCAGAAGATAGGATATGCATATAATTAGTAGATTTGGATAGAAAACACTCTAAAGTTTCCAAAACTGGTAAAATAATGTCTGTGAGTATAACAGAACTGATATGGCAGGCAAAAACCAGAGAAATTCAACCAGGAAGTACTATTATTTTGAAAGGCTGTTTTTCCATTGAAAGCCTATCCACCATACAAAGACTTAGGACCCAGTTCACGGTCTCTATGGCTTCCTCTACACGCGGCCAGTCTTTAGGCATTGTTTCAGGCTTCTACTCTGAAAAATGAGGGAGATACAGCACTTTCAATCAGTGGCCAGTGGAAATTTCCATACATCAGCCATGTGCCTGTTCGGGAATGCGCCTTTCTTGCTTGTCCTTTCCTATTGACAAAGCTTTTGTCCGGTTGAAATATTATTGATTTATTTATGACAAAAACAACCGGAGGATTGATTTTAAACATCGTTTGGCATGTTTCTACTAACCTTTATTGTACTTAAAAAAAGTTTTCGTCTGGACTTATTAGTGCCTTAAGCATTCGGATTACTGGACAAAACGCCTGAACAAAACGGAGGTATTTGGTCATAAAGAGGGACATTATCGAACAAAACAAACATTTATTGTCTAACATGGAGACCTGGGAGTGCCACCAGATGAAGATCATCAAAGGTAAGTGATTAATTTTAATGCTATTTCTGACTTTTGACACTCTCATTGGCTGGAAAATGGCTGTATGGGTTTCTGTGGTTAGGTGCAGACCTAACATAATCGCAAAGTGTGCTTTCGTCGTTAAGCCTTTTTGAAATCTGACACAGCGGTTGCATTAACCTGTCTAGGATCAGCGTGGCGCTAGCGGCACACCCCCCCCCCCCCCCCCCACTGAAAAACCAGTGCCGCGAAATTCAAAAAAAATATTTTTTAAAAATATTTAACTTTCACACATTAAAGTCCAATACAGCTAATGAAAGACACAGATCTTGTGAATCCAGTCAACATTTCCGATTTTTAAAATGTTTTACAGGGAAGACACAATATGTAAAGATGTACATCTATTACCTAAAAACACATTAGCATAATCCACCATCTTTTATTTGTCCACCAACACCAGTAGCCATCACCAATTCGGCTAAACTAAGATATTTATAGCCCCTAACCAACAAAAAAACTCATTAGATGACAGTCTGATAACATATTTATGGTATGGGATAGGTTTTGTTAGAAAAAAGTGCATATTTCAGGTAGACTTCATAGTTTACAATTGCACCCACCATCACAAATGGACTAGAATAATTACAATGAGCAACGTGTTTACCTAACTACTAATCATCAAACATTTCGTAAAAATACACAGCATACACGAATCGAAAGACACAGATCCTGTGAATACAGACAATATTTCAGATTTTCTAAGTGTCTTACAGCGAAAACACAATAAATCGTTATATTAGCTTAGCACATAGCAATTAGCAGCCCAGCATTGATTCTAGCCAAAGTGAGCGATAAAAGTCAACATCGCCAAAAGATATTAATTTTTTCACTAACCTTCTCAGAATTCTTCCGATGACACTCCTGTAACATCACATTACAACATGCATATACAGTTTGATCGAAAATGTTTATATTTAGCCCCCAAAATCATGGTTAGACAATGTGAAATGTAGCTCAGCTGGTCAGAAAATGTCCTTGCGCCACTTAGACAGTGATCTACTCTTATACATAAATACTCATAAACGTGACTAAAAAATACAGGGTGGACAGGGATTGATAGACAATTTAATTCTTAATACAATTGCGTTATTACATTTTTTAATTTATCCTTACTTTTCAATACAGTTTGCGCCAAGCGAAGCTACGTCAAAAAACATGGCGTCCTAAGCCACTAAAATGTTTCGACAGAAACACGATTTATCATAATAAAAATGTCCTACCTTGAGCTGTTCTTCCATCAGTATCTTGGGCAAAGGATCCTTTCTTGGGAGAAATCGTCTTTTGGTGGAAAGCTGTCCTCTTGCCATGTGGAAATGTCAACTGCGTTCGGGATGAACTGAAAAGCGTGCCCAACTTTTCACATCGTTGCAAAAATAAATGTCCCAAAATCGCCGGTGTCCTCTTGGCTCATGACGCAGCTCCCAAAGAATGACTAGCTTCAGGGTTTTTTCATTTGTAGGGCCTGTGAACGCGCAATCGACCCCGTTGGAATCGTCATCACGTAAAGGCATCCAGGGGAAGACGTAAGAAGTGTCCGTATAGTCATAGCAACGACAGTGCCCTTTTAAATGACTTCAGAACAGTGGCCAACATTTCTCAAATCTGACTCCATGTCAGGGAAATTGCTGTAGAATGGGCTCTGTTCCACTTAGAGACAAAATTTCAACTCCTATAGAAACTATAGACTGTTTTCTATCCAATAATAATAATAATATGCATATTGTACGATCAAGGATTTTGTGGGAAGCCGTTTAAAAAATTAGCCAAATTAGCATAAGTAGTCTAAACAGCGCCCCCATCCCCAACAGGTTAAGGAGAAGTTTATCTGTATTCGTATTTTTAACACTTGTATCGTTTATCAATGTTTATGATGAGTATTTCTGTAATTTGATGTGGCTGTGCACTTTCACCGGATGTTTGTTTGAGACAATGCATTTCTGACCATAACGCGCCAATGTAAACTGACATTTTTGCATATAAATATGAACTTTATCGAACAAAACATACATGTATTGTGTAACATGAAGTCCTATGAGTGCCATCTGATGAAGATCATCAAAGGTTAGTGAATTTGATCTCTATTTCTGCTTTTTGTGACTCTTCTCTTTGGCTGGAAAAATGGCTGTATGGTTTTCTGTGATTAGGTGCTGACCTAACATAATCGCAGTGTTCTTTCGCAGTAAAGCCTTTTTGAAATCGGACACTGTGGTTGGACTTACAAGAAGTTTATTTTTAAAATGGTGTATTATACTTGTATCTTTGAGGAATTTTAATTATGGGATTTCTGTTGTTTTGAATTTGGCGCCCTGCAATTTCACTGGCTGTTGTCGAGGTGGGACGCTAGTGTCCCACTTGTACCAGGGAGGTTAAGTAGTACTTTAAAGTATTTTTTTTTTTTACTGAAGTACTTTACACCACTGAACCCTGCTAATTGATAGTCACATTGTATGCACAAATTTTACTTGGGGGTCATGTTGTGGACTTCAAGAGAATGCTGAGTTACCTTGCATGTTGACATATAAGTGGTTCCATTGTATCCTCTCCTTCCTCAGTAAGCAATTTCAAAACAACTTGATTTGAAGAAGTGTTGACTTGCACCATAAGAGCTCAGCTGAATGATGGGGGGGAAATAATTCAGCCAACCAAGTCTCTGGTGCAGTGCAATTTGTTTTTAGAAAGAGTTAAAGAAATACATCCCTCTATTTATTTTTCTGTCGCACAGCAGTTTAATTTAAATGGACCACTGAACAATACTGTCTACACTACAGCAAGCAATGTGTCACCTGCTATGCAGAGGAGAAAAACAGCTGTGAATGCAGCCATTTTCACTGGACCACAGCGTTTGCCTAATGGAATAGATTTGTAAATTCTCATAAATGTTATCGGTGAGGGATGACTGCAGTCACTCCAGGAAGCGGCACTTGTCACCGCTCATCATCAGGAGGCCAGTGTGATTCAACCATGTCAAGGTGACACGGCTGCCGGCTCCATCATGGAATTAGCCTAATTTACATCAGCTCAAACATTCACATCTTTCAGTTTCACAAATTATCCGTTTGCTTATATTCTACTTTTTGAGACCAATTTAATTCAAGTCTCCTCATTAACAAAGCCATAATTGTTCTCCTTTTTGTCTTTTTTCCATGTTAAAATGAAGCCGACTCAAACTCAGGATTAGAACAAAAATAAACGGTAGTGTCATCTGGCGTATGTTGCACCTAGCACTGTAGGTAGACTGAAGAGGAGTATCTTACAGATCCTTTCTGGCAACCTCACCCCCAGGTTTATTCAGTCTCTAGCTCAGACTTCCAGGACTCCACTGAAGTCCCAGTACATGTCGTCTCCAATGGAGCGTGCCACCAGGGCCTTCTGATCTGATCAGATGGCTGTTTTGATCCCATTCCTCCCTCTTCTATTTCCCTCTCCTGAGGCCATCATCTCGTTCCCGCCATCCATGCCATGGTGCCACCTCGTCTTCAGAGACCGCGTACATGTACTGAACAAAAATATGATTGCAACAATTTCAATGATTTTACTGAGTTACAGTTCATATAAGGAAAGCAGTCAATTGAAATACTATTCATGTACAGTGGGGAGAACAAGTATTTGATACACTGCCGATTTTGCAGGTTTTCCTACTTACAAAGCATGTAGAGGTCTGTAATTGTTATCATAGGTACACTTCAACTGTGAGAGACGGAATCTAAAACAAAAATCCAGAAAATCACATTGTATGATTTTTAAGTAATTCATTTGCATTTATTTGCATGACATAAGTATTTGATCACCTGTTCTCATCGGTCTTTCTAAGTTGTTAGATTGGACAGTAACGTCTTTTTTTTCTTCTTTTTTTTACCAGACATATTGCTGTCACCTCTAAACACCTTTGCCCGAGTGGGTACAGATTGTGGTTTGCATGGTGGTTGGCATAGACATAGTCTATCTGGTCAAGCGCCATATTTTAATATGTTGGGTATTATTTATAAAATTACTGGAGTGCATAGAATTTGCTTCTAGATGTATATTGGCCTAGCCTACATTTGAACTGAAGCACTTCAGTGCCTTCCTTTCCCCCTGCACTTGAAAATACAGCCTCTCCATGGCTCGGAATTACTTCCATTTGAAAAGCTGATTTATAGATAATCTGTCATTGATTTCAGAACATCATGCACCAGGTAAGGCTGTGTGTGTGCGCACATTTTATGTGTGTGCTTTTGTATGTTTTTTTTTTAAATAGCCTAGTCAGACGCTCCGCTTCCTGGTAGAACCAATCAAGACTGACCATTAAAGAGCAATCTTGTGCATTCCTGTGGAAGGCTATCTGTGGTGCATCTGGAGGCTACACTAATCTGTGATGATTGGTCGTACTCAGTATGAGAACACAATCCGTTTTGATTGTTCTAGAGAAACATCTAATCCAATAGGCTATTTCTCTTTTGGGTGTAAGTTTCAATCTCTAATATCTCAATTTGTAAATATGTTCTCCAAATGGGTAATTATGAGCTCATGTATTGATTCTTTCATCTGCACCTCTCTAATTCTCTCTGATAGAAAGGCCTAAACAGCAAGCATCTAGCCCATGTTTGTTGGTGTTTGCGGTCTTCAAAATCTGAGCTTTTCGACCTTCACCCGACTTTGAAGTAACAACAAAATTAAAAAAAACTTCAAGGTGGCCATGATTTTATTTTCCCCTCCAGTTTTATAGAGTAGACCCTGAATATCTGTTTTCAAATCAAATTTTATTGGTCGCGTACACATTTTCCAGATATTATTGCAGGTGCAGTGAAATGCTTGTGTTTCTAGCTCCAACAGTGAAGTAATATCTAACAATACAAAACAATAGACACTGTCTCAAAACACTGTCTCCCTTTATTGATGTCACCTGTTAAATCCGTGTAGATGAAGGGGGGTAGACAGGTTAAAGAATGATTTTTAAACCTTGAGACAATTGAGGCATGGATTGTGTATGTGTGCCATTCAGAGGGTGAATGGACAAGACAAAATATTTAAGTGCTTTTGAAAGGGATTCGGTAGTAGGTGCCAGGGCAAAAGGGGGTGCAACTCAATAATAGGAAGGTGTTCCTGTTTTGTACACTCAGTGTATATGTAGATAATGGTATGTATGGACAGTATATGAGTAGAAAAGGTGTGTACGGCAGTAGTTATATAGGATGAGCGTTTTACCACTAGACATCTGTTTCCTTTTGCAGATAATCAGAAACTGACATGATCCCCAAACAGACAGCTGTTATAGTTTTCGGTAGCACCGTCCGGGTATCTGCTTTAGTGGTCCCCTGCAGGATTGAGTTGTAAAGAGCAGGGCTGGACGATACATCTCTATATTACGGCATACGCTGCACTATGCTAGAAACAGTGCACACATGGGATTCTTGTCTGTTCCATGAAGGAAAACCATATCATAGTGCTGAAGACTGGATAGAGATAAAATGTCTTCAAGTCAGGTTCAGTGAGTGGATGCGCCACCGAGCCATGCTGTTTCAAGGTTTAATGCCTCACATGGGCATGGAACCTAATTGCTTTATACAGCGGCCTTGCGAAAGTGGCCACCACTTTTAGCCCATTACCCTGCATAGAATGGTTGATTTTTGCCTCCTATCTTTCCTTCCACATCTACATAATGTGACCATTTGTGTGTGGTGCTAGGAGATGGCCATTGTCCATATACACTGGCAACCCGCAGTGACCACTGCTCCCCATTCCCTCCCCTCATTACAGAGGTAATAGCATCAGCCTCTGTCCCCTGAGCACACAGCTTTCCATACGTTTCTCATCAGCTCATTCCCACCAAGCCTTCCATAAGCCTCCAGTGATCATTGACTTTGAACTACCTCCAACGAGCCCATGTGATCAGCACGGGCCTGTTTATTATGCAGGTTTAAAGGGGGGGTGAGCTTCACCACATCCCCATTCTGTTGCTTCCGCTAGAGAAGGGGAAGGAAAAAAGGAGACAATCTACTGAAATTCAGAGTAGAGGGAGGATCTGGGCTCTTTCAGAAGCCTTTGTTTTTATTGCCGCATTTCTCTCTTCATACCATCTATACCTAACACTAGATTACAGAGGAGTGCTGATTTTAATCTAGGCTATATAACTGCTATAGCTAACGTATGTAGCGTCTCCACCGTTTGTCTATATGAACGGAGGAAAGCCAGCCAGTTCTGTATCTCCTACTGGTGGAGTGGAGCAGTGACCTCCCACTGGGGCTGGTGGATTCCTGCACTCTGCTGTATAATTAATGAGATTGTAGCAGAGAAAGGGCAGGGACAGGGAGGGGGCCAACATACAATACCCAGACAGAGATACAGAACAGAGAGGGACAGAGAGAACGCTGGCAAATATGTACTGAAAAGAATGGGAGAGGGTAAAAAAAAAACAGTCCCAAAAACATGGTGGAGGAGATGGAGAGCTTAGTGCTGTAATGGAGATTCATGGGCTGAGTTACAATTGGCCTACACTACATAGCTCTTTAAACAGTGGAGACTTCTCCTCCATAGACTGCAGGCAGGTCTGACCACAGCCAGCCCCATAGGCAGAACACTATCTTAAAGTATTCACCAGGTGTTTATACAAGAAGACACCATTCTGTGTGTGTCACCTGTTTCTGTTTTAGGGTGTGGCCCTCCTACAGTAGGAGAATAGACAGATGTAGACTATGCCCTCTGTTTACTCGACCTGTTCCTAAAACCGGCTTCTGGTGCACTTCTTCTACTGTTTACGTAACAGCTGCTGCTTTATCAGTCATTTATCTCATTTATTCCCTGCAATAGCCTATAGCCTACTTGGAAAGAAACATACAGATTTTCAAAGAAACATCATAGTATGTACCATACTACCATTGTATGAATATTAACAGTACTACAGTAAAGACTGTGGAGATTGGCCAATTTACAGTATAGACCAGGGGTAGGCTACTAGATTGAACCACGGGACAATTTTTGTCGGTGCAGCTGTTCAGGGGTCCAGGACATGATTATAATATTTGTACACTTGTACAATTCACCACAACTAAGTCCAAAAAGAGGTTGTATTTGAAATAAAAGTAATTTCATACCTTTATTACGTTGCTATATACAGTTGTAGTCAGAAGTTAGAAATACACCTTAGCCAAATACATTTTAAATTCAGTTTATCACAATTCCTGACATTTAATCCTGGTAAATAGTCCCTGTCTTAGGTCAGTTAGGATCACCACTTTATTTTAAGAATGTGAAATGTCAGAATAATAGTACAGAGAATGATTCATTTCAGCTTTTATTTATTTTATTACGTTCCAAGTGGGTCAGAAGTTGACATACACTCAATTAGTATTTGGTAGCATTGCCTTTAAATTGTTTAACTTGGGTCAAACGTTTTGGGGAGTCTTCCACAAGCTTCCCACAATAAGTTGGGTGAATTTTGGCCCATTCCTCCTGACAGAGCTGGAGTAACTGAGTCAGGTTTGTATGCCTCCTTGCTCGCACACACCTTTTCAGTTCCGCCCACAAATGTTCTATGGGATTGAGGTCAGGGCTTTGTGATGACCACTCCAATACCTTGACTTTGTTGTCCTTAAGACATTTTGCTACAACTTTGGAAGTATGCTTGGAGTCATTATCCATTTGGAAGACCCATTTGAGACCAAGCTTTAACTTCCTGACTGATGTCTTGAGATGTTGCTTCAATATATCTACATAATTTTCCATCCTGATGATGCCATCTATTTTGTGAAGTGCACCAGTCCATCCTGCAGCAAAGCACCCCCACAACATGATGCTGCCACCCCCGTGCTTCACGGTTGGGATGGTGTTCTTCAGCTTGCAAGCATCCCCCTTTTTCCAACCTAAGTGTATGTAAACTTCTGACTTCAACTGTGTGTGTGTGTGTATATAATATATATATATATATATGGAAACTTGCCTCATCATCCTGGTGGGATGATGGCAATGGGTTTAGGAATCAGCTCGGAATTACCCTTCATTCATCTCCAGGGTGGTTTTCGATAATTTCTCAATCAACTGGCCCGCGGCCGGTCTGCCCAATCGGCTCTGAATCACCAGGTTTTGTAACTCTGGGCTACAGAGTGCCCTGGTGCATTTCCTTCTCTTCTGGATCAATAAGGCCACTACTGTTGTTATGAAAGGTACCACCAATGAATATCCTGCTGGTGTTTATCAGATCCTGGTCTTGGAGGCCTGAGGCTGAGCTTAAGATGTAGGTCAGCAGCATCAGAACTACAGTTTGAAGGGATAATTTCCCAAAACCATTATGTAAATGAGGTATGGTCAATTCAGCTGAAACAGGCTGCATGTTATTGTTTTGGATGAAGCGAGAACAATACTCCTTTTGAGGCATCCGAAACTAGGTTGCACCAATAATTCTACTATTTGTGTTCATTTGCATCACTGTCAATGACATACTTTTATTTTGAAGGCAATCCTCAAATTCCACTATTGTGCCTAATCCTTATTGTGGCTAGCTTCACAACACATAACCTGATTTGTCATAACCTGATTTTAAACAACTTCGGTTTATAACCACCTCCAGAGAGATGGGGATGAAATTAAGATTAGAGAGGAGAGGTAGACAGAGAGTACACCGCCAGTCACGGGCTGACCCTTTTGCCTGGACTGGAATCAGTAGCGTAATAGCCAGAAGAGACCTGGAAGGCACCAGCATGGAGCCTCTGCAGCCTGTACTGGAATTGATCTCCCAATATTTATTTAATCTCTGCTTTATGGTGCTGGCTGTGTCAAACCTTGGTGAATTTGCTGATTCTGCAGCGTGCGCACTTCATCAACATTGTAGTCAAACAGCTGACCAATCTCTGATACGAAGATGTCTTTGCCAGCCCGCATTGGACCTCTTTGATATGACAATACATTAACTTTGAGAGTATGCATTTATCATAACTAGAACATAGAAACGGAGGGCTCTACCGCAAGCTGTCACTAGGAGTCTTAGATGGCTTTCTGTTGTAGGAACAACATATGTTTTGATATAGTGCAAACACCCTTAGGCTTATGTGCGTTATGGGGGTACATTTGTTTTGGCTTTTTCGTAGCTGTGTGTAATGTGTTTTACTGGTACGACAAGAAAAATACAGACATGCAGTGTCTGAAGCCAGCACTACAAACAACACCCTGTTGGTCCTCAGACACATTTCTCCGATAGAAGCAGAGCAGAGACATGGCGAGCAGCATATCTTTGTGTGTGTGTGCGAGAGTGCACTTTAACAAGATGGTAAAACTGGAGTTTCTTACCAAGGCTTACAAGCAGCATTAGCCCCAGGGCAGATAACATCTGTAGTGGCTCAAGTCACCACTCAAAGGCTGCCTTATATTCTCTCTCAAAACAGTGGCTCCTAAGAAGCTCTGGCTAGTGTGCTGGTCAGGGGAATCGACAGGCTAACATGAGGCCAGGGCTTTTTCGTTTGGTTTTTACTCGCTTTAGGCTACATCCCTCATTTTCTTGGCTGTTCTCTGAGCACGAGTGAGGGATTGTTCAGCGTTGTACCCAAGGGATTTTAAAGCTTGGTTTGACTCGGAGTCAAAAAATTAAATTATACAGGAGGACAAATGATCTGTTATGAAGGCAGATGGATGGAGCTTTCCAACCAGGCAGACACAGAGGGCCCTGATGATATTCTCTGGCCATACATAATAGCTAGGCCTATTTCCATTGATATGTAAAAAACTGTTTTGTCCTGTTTTGGAACATAGACTAGTATTAGATTAGTATTACTGTTGCTTTGTTCCCTCAGCCATTAGCATTGGGCACAGGCTAAGAAGGCTTAGAGGCGTGATCCTATCATCCCTACTCTCCTCTTGTATGCAGAGATTAGCACACTGACACACATTGGTGGCTTGCCTCGTTTCAGCTATAAGCTCAATCAATGAGGGCTGTTTACCTTGACACACACGTATTTATTTGGACAGTGAAGCTAAAACATTTTAATTTGGCTCTGTACTCCAGCATTTTGGATTTGAGATCAAATGTTTTGAGGCTACAGTACAGAATGTCACCTTTTTATGTGAGGGTATTTTCATGTATATCTGTTTTAGAAATATCATAACACCCTACCCCAATTTTTTATTTTTTTTGAACCTCCCCTGTTATTGTTAATGGTGAGGTTAGCATGTCTTGGGGGTATAATTTTGCGTTTCTAACTTTTGCACTCATCATTAGTCAGGATTCATTCATTTATTTATGTAACCTTTTATTTAACTAGGCATGTCAGTTAAGAACAAATTCTTATTTACAATGACGGCCTACCCCGGCCAAACCCTAACGACGCTGGGAAAATTGTGTGCCGCCCTATAGGACTCCCAATCACGGCCGGTTGTGATACAGCCTGGAATCTAACCAGGGTCTGTATTGACGCCTCTAGCACTGAGATGCAGTGCCTTATACTGCTGCGCCACTCTGCATTCATGATTATAGCATCCACATTAAGTGTTAAAAAACATTCTAATCACAAAAAAGTGACTCCAAAATGAACTTCAAATGAATCTAACAAATTTGTAGAGTTACAAGCTTGAAGTAGTCATTGCGTGTTAGGAATATGGAAGCAAATACTAAACTTTCGACTACTTTAATACACGTGAATTTTTCCAAATACTTATGACAACTTCAGAAGGTCAAGTGCTTTCATTTGTAAATGGTAAAACAGATATGTAGGAAAATACCCTAAAATAAAAGGGGACATTATGTACCCTCATATGAAACATTTGCTCTCAAATCCAAAATGTATGTTTTTGCTTCGCTGTCCAAATAAGTACGGAGTGTATGAACAGACACGAGATGCACTCAAATATAGAAAATGGGTTGCTGGAGACTGATATTGCAGCTTTCACTCTTGCTGATGTGCAAGTGTGCGCTCTCATAGGCCATTTATTTATAGACATATTAGCATAAGATATTTCAGACTTCATGGCTCTTCTCAGAATGGTTTAAACATTAGAATCAAGGCATAGGCAGATAATGCAATTTATGTGTGCCATTGGAGGCATAAATATAAATTGGATTAGGCCTACATTTTCCTCTTAGAAAAAATGCAGTTAAACATCATCCTGGACAGAATATTAGAGATAAATGCAGTTAAACATCATCCTGGACAGAATATTAGAGATAAATGCAGTTAAACATCATCCTGGACAGAATATTAGAGATAAATGTATCTTCATCTTTATCGGTGTCTCTAGGCGTGACACCGGCTCCCCTCTTTAAAGCCTTTTCCTCAGGGGCTACAGAAATGTAATTTTCTTCTGAATATATATATTTTTCTCTCTATTCCAATCTCTCTCTCCCTCTTCCGGATGGTGGATTTTGTCCTTGCTAGGGCACAGGGCTCTCTGCTGTTTCAGCACACGGTGCTGGCTAAAAATACCCCTCCGCCCCTCTGTTCCAGCATCCAATCCTCAGCGTGGGACTAGGAAGAGAGGTAGAGAGAAGCGATAGAAGAGGGTGCAGTGGAGGGAGGGGGAGTAGGCTGCGTTTCGCCCTGGGTTGCACCGGAGTACAGAGACACTGAAGCACCTCCAACGCAGGAGCTCCACAGCCTACTCTGCTAAAGCTCTCCTCTCCGTCATCCAGAAGCTCAGGTCATTATAGATGTGGGGGTGGAGAAGGGATTGGCCACTTCCATGAACAAGTCAGTATACACTGTGGATGTGATGCAGGCTGCTACTTCAGTGCAGCCATGCAATCAAAAGGATGTTTCACAAAGGATTTAAAACTAACTTGTGTCATTCATGTTATTCTTGCCACACTAATATGAACTCTTATCTGCTTTTCCACGTCCTAAAACAAACTTTAGACCATTGCAAGAAAATAGGTAGATGCACTGCAACTGAGCTCTCCCTGTTTTTTGATCTTGATGGCTCACTCGGCAGCAGCTATTAGAGCAAAGCTCTGCCAGGTGATCTTCTTTGATTGAGATCTTCCTGGTTGGTACAGTAGGCTACCCCAAAAGGCTTCTTCTCCCTCTAAGGTCAGGGTCATTAAGTCAGGAGAGAGAGTCTTACACCTTGGTTACACCGGGTGTGTGTGTGTATTTTTTTTTCTATCCCCACTAGATGTGATCATGGTACACAGGTTCAAATACCAGAACCAACTACACTCTTTATTATTTAACCTTTATTTAACTAGGCAAGTCAGTTAAGAACAAATTCTTATTTACAATGACGACCTACCCCGGCCAAACCTGGATGACGCTGGGCCAATTGTGCACCGCCCTATGGGACTCCCAATCACGGCCGGATGTTATACAGCCTGGATTCGAACCAGGGACTGTAGTGATGCCTCTCGCACTGAGATGCAGTGCCTTAGACCGCTGCGTCCATGTGTGTGTTAACTGTCTAACTGTACTAGAATGCTTGAAATGCCGCAACTTAAAAAAAATATATCGGTTATCAGTATCATCCAAAAATGTATTCAATACATCACTAGTCTGAGAGTCTTTAGGTGCCTTTTGGTAAACTCCAAGCGGGCTGTCATGTGCCTTTTACTGAGGAGTGGCTTCCGTTTGGCCACTCTACCATAAAGGCCTGATTGGTGGAGTGCTGAGGAGATGGTTGTCTGGAAGGTTCTCCCATCTCTACAGAGGAATTCTGGAGCTCTGTCAAAGTAACCATCGGGTTCTTGGTCACCTCCCTGACCAAGGCCCTTCACCGATTGCTCAGTTTGGCTGGGCAGCCAGCTCTAGGAAGAGTCTTGGTGGTTCTAAACTTCTTCCATTATAAGACTGATAGAGGCCACTGTGTTCTTGGGGATCTTCAATGCTGCAGAAAAGTGTTGGTACCCTTCCCCAGATCTGTGCCTCGACACAATCCTGTGTCAGAGCTCTACAGGTAATTCCTTTGACCTCATGGTTTGGTTTTTGCTCTGACATGCACTG
Organism: Salvelinus fontinalis; assembly: GCF_029448725.1. NCBI lineage: Eukaryota > Metazoa > Chordata > Actinopteri > Salmoniformes > Salmonidae > Salvelinus > Salvelinus fontinalis. Next base: position 78,448,594 of record NC_074666.1, on the reverse strand, counting down.
TCAACTGTGGGACCTCTTTATAGACAGGTGTGTGCCTTTCCAAATCTTGTCCAATCAATTTAATTTACCACAGGTGGACTCCAATCAAGTTGTAGAAACATCTCAATGATGATCAATAGAAACAGGATGTACCTGATCTCAATTTCATGTCTCATAACAAAGGGTCTGAATAGTTATGTAAATAAGGTGTTTCTGTGTTTTTAATTTCTGTAAAAAAAAAGTCTAAAAACCTGTTTTCGCTTTGTCATTATGGGGTATTGTGTGTAGGTTGAAGTAAAACATATTTTTTTCATTTTAGAATAGGGCTGTAACGTAAGACATTTTGGAAAAAGTGAAGGGGTCTGAAACTTTCTGAATATACTGTATATTAATTTCGGGACAGGTTGAAATGTATGAAACATTTATGGACATGTAGCTAGATAGCTGTTGCTAGCAGTTTGTCCTGGGAGATAACATTGGGTTATTATTTTACCTGATCATGCATATGGTCCCTTTTTTATCGGGTTCTTTTTTTTATACACAGAGAGCGTATATAGAGAGAGAGGGGGCCTCGGGGCCGATGTCTGCTAATGGATGGGCTAATGAGTTCTTAATTGACTTTTAGAGGAATGGCTCCTACTTTCCCACTCCAATCTAGTGCCATCTCCAGGAGAGCACTGGTGAGGCCCGCTCAGCAGATGTCCCCCTGAGGTTACTGTGGGTTTCATTAGGAAGATGCACCTAGGGAAGACATGCCAACCATATCCCCATGCTTTAGGGGCAAAGGAAATGGATAAGACACTGTTTCCAGGAGTTGAATTAGGCCTAGTAAAATCTCTTAGCAACATTGGAGCTCAGCTCCAGCTCAATCTCATTTTTAACCATCATTGAAGCTCACTATGTGTCTGTCTACCACAGAGTTAACAAAGGTCAATGTTTCTGAAGATGTGATCCATTTCCCTTTCCCTCCATTATCCTCACCTTTACAGTGAGAAATGACAGTGAGTGTTTCATGGTTTTAATTGTTATTTTACCTAAAAGAGTAGATTCTATTTCTCTTGTCTATTAAAAAAAAGTTAAATGCTTGAGCAATCAAAGGGAAAATGAAAAAGCTATGAATATCTTTCCACCATTATTTTTGGTTTGTTTGTACGCGCTAGCATGAACAATGCCTTCTGGGGATGGTGGCAAACAAATTGTCATGCAAATTAAAGAAACAAATTCATGCACCTCCTTATCTCGTTCAGTGGGTTAGGCCTCACATTAGGGGTGTGAACGTTTAAACGTTAAAACGATTAAACGAAATCAGGATCACCCCACAAAATTACAATCACAATGCAGTTATCACAACTTTATTTTCCTTGTTATAGCCTAACTAGATGATAGGCTATAAAGGGCTGGGGAAAGTTGTGTAATTTTAAATAAAACCAGAGAGGGGGAGGAACTTTAGGCTACTTTGGTGAATTTGGGAGGCATGCAAGACAGATTACCAAGACGGATGCGCACCACGGTTTTTCAGCCTTTTTTTTTTTTTTTTTTTTTCCTTTGCCTGGTGGCCGACCTGCCTATACTGTACCTCTCTCTCTCGTCCCTTGCTAGCTCGCTATGAAAGATGCAAGTGTTTTGATTGTTCTCGGAAGTACAGCAACTAGTCTCTTCCTTTCCAAAAATATGGAATTTAATTCCTAGTGGAATCTAATCTTGACACTCCGAAATGGGAGTCGACACTGGTAGTCGACATGCAAGGAGTCAACTCTCCACCATTTGTTGTTAACCTCTCTGGGATATGTGGGACGGTAGTGTCCCACCTGGCCAACATCCAGTGAAAATGCAGAGCGCCAAATTCAAATAAATTACTATAAAAGTTAAACTTTCATGAACTCACACATTCAATATACCAAATTAAAGCTACACTTGTTGTGAATCCAGCCAACGTGTCAGATTTCAAAAATGCTTTACGGCGAAAGCAAACAATGCTATTATCTGAGGATAGCACCACAGCTAACAATCACAGACCATCATATTTCAGCACTCCCGGCGCGACACAAAACGCAGAAATATAGATAGAATTCATGCCTTACCTTTGACAAGCTTCTTCTGTTGGCACTCCAATATGTCCCATAAACATCACAAATGGTCATTTTGTTCGATTAATTCCGTCGATATACAGTGGGGAGAACAAGTATTTGATACACTGCCGATTTTGCAGGTTTTCCTACTTACAAAGCATGTAGAGGTCTGTCATTTTTATCATAGGTACACTTCAACTGTGAGAGACGGAATCTAAAACAAAAATCCAGAAAATCACATTGTATGATTTTTAAGTAATTCATTTGCATTTTATTGCATGACATAAGTATTTGATACATCAGAAGCAGAACTTAATATTTGGTACAGAAACCTTTGTTTGCAATTACAGAGATCATACGTTTCCTGTCGTTCTTGACCAGGTTTGCACACACTGCAGCAGGGATTTTGGCCCACTCCTCCATACAGACCTTCTTCAGGTTTCGGGGCTGTCGCTGGGCAATATGGACTTTCAGCTCCCTCCAAAGATTTTCTATTGGGTTCATTGAGATGCTTCTTACGGAGCCACTCCTTAGTTGCCCTGGCTGTGTGTTTCGGGTCGTTGTTATGCTGGAAGACCCAGCCACGACCCATCTTCAATGCTCTTACTGAGGGAAGGAGGTTGTTGGCCAAGATCTCGCGATACATGGCCCCATCCATCCTCCCCTCAATACGGTGCAGTCGTCCTGTCCCCTTTGCAGAAAGCATCCCCAAAGAATGATGTTTCCACCTCCATGCTTCACGGTTGGGATGGTGTTCTTGGGGTTGTACTCATCCTTCTTCTTCCTCCAAACACGGCGAGTGGAGTTTAGACCAAAAAGCTCTATTTTTGTCTCATCAGACCACATGACCTTCTCCCATTCCTCCTCTGGATCATCCAGGTGGTCATTGGCAAACTTCAGACGGGCCTGGACATGCGCTGGCTTGAGCAGGGGGACCTTGCGTGCGCTGCAGGATTTTAATCCATGACGGCATAGTGTGTTACTAATGGTTTTCTTTGAGACTGTGGTCCCAGCTCTCTTCAGGTCATTGACCAGGTCCTGCCGTGTAGTTCTGGGCTGATCCCTCACCTTCCTCATGATCATTGATGTCCCACGAGGTGAGATCTTGCATGGAGCCCCAGACCGAGGGTGATTGACCGTCATCTTCAACTTCTTCCTTTTTCTAATAATTGCGCCAACAGTTGTTGCCTTCTCACCAAGCTGCTTGCCTATTGTCCTGTAGCCCATCCTAGCCTTGTGCAGGTCTACAATTTTTTCCTGATGTCCTTACACAGCTCTCTGGTCTTGGCCATTGTGGTGAGGTTGGAGTCTGTTTGATTGAGTGTGTGGACAGGTGTCTTTTATACAGGTAACGAGTTCAAACAGGTGCAGTTAATACAGGTAATGAGTGGAGAACAGGAGGGCTTCTTAAAGAAAAACTAACAGGTCTGTGAGGGCCGGAATTCTTACTGGTTGGTAGGTGATCAAATACTTATGTCATGCAATAAAATTAATTACTTAAAAATCATACAATGGGATTTTCTGGATTTTTGTTTTAGATTCCGTCTCTCACAGTTGAAGTGTACCTATGATAAAAAATTACAGACCTCTACATGCTTTGTAAGTAGGAAAACCTGCAAAATCGTCAGTGTATCAAATACTTTTTCTCCCAACTGTATATCCAAAATGTCCATTTATTTGGTGCGTTTGATCCAGAAAAACATTGGTTCCAACTTGCACAACGTGACTACAAAATATCTCAAAAGTTACCTGTAAGCTTTGTCCAAACATTTCAAACTACTTTTGTAATACAACTTTAGGTATTTTTTTATGTAAATAATCGATAAAATTGAAGACGAGATGATCTGTGTTCAATACCGGAGGAAAACAATGTGTAGCATGCTTTCTGGTCACGCGCCTCTAACAAACAGTACACTTCACTGGAGCCTCATTCTGAACATGGCTACTTCTTCATTTCTCAAAGGAAAAACCTCAACCAATTTCTAAAGACGGTTGACATCCAGTGGAAGCGATAGGAACTGCAGGAAGGTCCCGTAGAAATCTGGATTCCCAATGAAAACTCATTGAAAAGAGTGACCTCAAAAACAAACAAAAAGTCTGTTTGTCCTCTGTGTTTTGCCTGCCAAATAAGTTCTGTTATAGTCACAGATATGATTCAAACAGTTTTAGAAACTTCAGTGTGTTCTATCCAATACTAATAATACTATGCATATATTAGCATCTGAGACTGAGTAGGAGGCAGTTTACTCTGGGCACGCTTTTCATCCAAATGTGAAAATGCTATCCCCTATCCTAGAGAAGTTAACAGTTGGAAAAATGGTGGCGAAAGGCAAGCGACAGCAGTGAAGTCCTATATGGCAATACTTTGAGAAGTTAAATGAGAAGGAAATGTAAACTTTATGGTGGAATTGAGGTACAGTAATGGTAGTACAGGTGCAATGCTTAACCATCTGAAATGGATGCACATTTTTCATTTGACACATTCCTAACACACACACACACACACACACACACACACACACACACACACACACACACTCACGGCCACAGCTTCCCAACATGTGTGCTGCTATCTTGGCTCACAGTGCTACAACTCTCTATAGAGCCATGCATTGGATTGCTGCGATAAGAACCAATCACTGTGTGTAAGGTCATCCATCTTGTACTGTCGTTCTCCCGGTATGTCCCTGCGTGCGTAGAATGGAAGCATGCACGGGTCTGAAATACAAAAGGATTCTGTTGAAGAACCACATTATGTTCTTGAGATCAGGAGATCACACTCTGGAGGAGGTTGCTTATCCTGTTCCACAGAAGAGCCACTGAAATACTTACATTTGGAATGGTGGAGAATAGGGCTGGGAATTGCCATGGACCTTACAGTACGATATTATCTCATATACGTGGGTGCATGATATGTACTGCGATTCTCGCAATTCTATATGTATTGCGATTTGGTACTGTGATTTTATTGTGATTCGATGTTCCAAACATTGTTCACCTTGTCTGCTGCAGACGGACAAGAGCCGTGAAAAAAATCTTTTTTGCTCAATCATGGAAATAAAAGTGCTGTAAATAAATTGGCTCCCTATTGTAAAAAGAAGAGGGAGAACAAGCTATGAAGGGAAAATAATGGAGTTTTGGTGCTGGTACAGCCAACTAGCGCAAAAATAGTATTGTGATATTCTCAAAACGATACAAAATATCAAAAATAATATCCCGATATGTTACTGTATTGATTACCATCACTAGTGGCGTAACAGTCTAAGCCTATATGAAAATAATTACATCTATCATGGTTTACTGATACCAAAAACCATTACAATAGGCTGTTTTAATAACCTGGATGACTTCAACCTCGAGGAATGAAGAGAAATCAGAGAAATGCAATGACTCATTTCATTCACTCAAGTTTCAGTTTAGAAGGACATCACAGAATAGAGTGATATCATGACGCTCCAGTTTAGAGTAACTGAGAGATTGTTCCTCATGGGGGAAAAAAATGACATTTGAGATTATTCAGTAGAATATACTTTTCCCCCTCTAAGGGCTTTGCATGTCAGGAAATTAACACCTCCCAGTTGGAGGGATATCATTAATTTGTTTGGGCTTAGCTTGAGTGGCTTTAAGCCTAGTGGTTAGAGTTGGGCCAGTAACCGAAAGGTTGCTGGATCGAATCCCTGTGCTGACAAGGTAAAAATCTGTCTTTCTGCCCCTGAGCAAGGCAGTTATCCCACTGTTCCCCGGGCACTGAAGATGTGGATGTCGATTTAAGGCAGCCCCCCGCACCTCTCTGATTCAGAGGGATTGGGTTAATTGCAGAAGATACATTTCAGTTGAAGGCATTGAGTTGTACAACTGACTAGGTATCTCCCTTTCCCTTTATATGGCCAGTAGATTTCTTGGCAGTCTCCCCTTTCTTATGCAGCCAGTCTTCTCCCTGACCCAGTCGTCAGACATAGACCATCAGGTGTGAGTCCCCATCCTCTCACACTTCCGGTGGCAACGTCTGACTACAGTACTGACGTCTTCTGCCACCTTCCAACACTGACTTACTATCCCCTCAGGCTATTCAGAGCAAGACATGTCAAAGTTCTCCAGGCTTCCTCAGACGTCTTAAACACAGCACCTATGACTTTCCTCATCCTTGACTGCTCACACTGAGACTTCAGTCTCGCCAGGCAGAGTGCTACTCCTCACAGTCCCAAGGGACTGACTGTGAAATTGCAATTTTCCGCTCTGGTGGCACGCCGATGTGTAATTGACACAATGAGATGGATTTTGGAAGGGATGGTAAAGGATGGGGGATGGCTAATTTTAAAGGAGGTGCCAGTAGAGCTCCTCCAGCCCAGAGAAGGCTCTTATCTCGTCATACTCTGGTCCTTCTCTGGCACATCCTGACCCACAAAGTAGTCTCACATAATTTCTAGTGTCCTATTGTCTACTTGACATCTTTGGACTGTTGGTCTTGAGGATCACTCAAGGAATGACCCAAGTCCTCAGGATAGACCAGGGATATGTGTTGTTTGGATATGCCGTCAATGTCATGGGACGTTTCTGGTCTGAACACCTCACTGCAAATTTGAGACTGGATTTATAGAGATATCAGATGCATTTCTGACCTCAGAACATTTTTTTTGCTGTGCTGTACACTGGAGAACTGGCAGCATCTCAGAACCAAACAGATGAAGGTCCAGGTCTCTGCTTAGGCATCAGACTTATATGCACGAGGCAATTCACGATTTTGAGGTATCTAAATAATGTCTTTATATTAGTTCAGAGCAAACAATGTGTTGTTCAGCAACTCCTGAAATGATTTGTTTATGATGACTGATGCCATATGCTATCGGAGCTGGAGAGAATCATTGTTGCCCTGATGGGTACCTCCAAGCTCCCGGTTGGTATTTTCTGTGTTAACAGTAATTAAGTTTGCTACTTGCAGTCTGCTATTGCTGGGTGTGAGAGAAAGATGCTTACTAGTTGTTGTTTTTATGTTTTTTTTTTGTGGGATTAAATTTGCAGGACTGAGCTGTGGTAACTCTTATACTGACATCCTTTCTCTAGGGATTTGAAACTACATCTAGCTTTACAGCCTCACTGTAGTTAAACGTGGTAACACTAAATCAAATCAAATTTATTTATATAGCCCTTCGTACATCAGCTAATATCTCAAAGTGCTGTACAGAAACCCAGCCTAAAACCCCAAACAGCAAGAAATGCAGGTGTAGAAGCACGGTGGCTAGGAAAAACTCCCTAGAAAGGCCAAAACCTAGGAAGAAACCTAGAGAGGAACCAGGCTGAGGGGTGGTCAGTCCTCTTCTGGCTGTGCCGGGTGGAGATTATAACAGAACATGGCCAAGCTGTTCAAATGTTCATAAATGACCAGCATGGTCAAATAATAATAATCACAGTAGTTGTCGAGGGTGCAGCACCTCAGGAGTAAATGTCAGTTGGCTTTTCATAGCCGATCATTAAGAGTATCTCTACCGCTCCTGCGGTCTCTAGAGAGTTGAAAACAGCAGGTCTGGGACAGGTAGCACGTCCGGTGAACAGGTCAGGGTTCCATAGCAGCAGGCAGAACAGTTGAAACTGGAGCAGCAGCACGGCCAGGTGGACTGGGGACAGCAAGGAGTCATCATGTCAGGTCGTCCTGAGGCATGGTCCTAGGGCTCAGGTCCTCCGAGAGAAAGAGAGAATTAGAGAGAGCATACTTAAATTCACACAGGACACCGGATAAGACAGGACAAGTTCTCCAGATATAACAAACTGACCCTAGCCCCCCCGACACACAAACTAATGCAGCATAAATACTGGAGGCTGAGACAGGAGGGGTCAGGAGACACTGTGGCCCCATCCGATGATACCCCCGGACAGGGCCAAACAGGCAGGATATAACCCCTCCCACTTTGCCAAAGCACAGCCCCCACACCACTAGAGGGATATCTTCAACCACCAACTTACCATTCTGAGACAAGGCCGAGTATAGCCCACAAAGATCTCCGCCACGGCACAACCCAAGGGGGGGCGCCAACCCAGACAGGAAGACCACGTCAGCAACTCAACCCACTCAAGTGACGCACCCCTCTTAGGGATGGCATGGAAGAGCACCAGTAAGCCAGTGACTCAGCCCCTGTAATAGGGTTAGAGGCAGATAATCCCAGTGGAGAGAGGGGAACCGGCCAGGCAGAGACAGCAAGGGCGGTTCGTTGCTCCAGAGCCTTTCCGTTCACCTTCACACTCCTGGGCCAGACTACACTCAATCATAGGACCTACTGAAGAGATGAGTCTTGAATAAAGACTTAAAGGTTGAGACCGAGTCTGCGTCTCTCACATGGATAGGCAGACCATTCCATAAAAATGGAGCTCTATAGGAGAAAGCCCTGCCTTCAGCTGTTTGCTTAGAAATTCTAGGGACAATTAGGAGGCCTGCGTCTTGTGACCGTAGCGTACGTGTAGGTATGTACGGCAGGACCAACTCGGAAAGATAGGTAGGAGCAAGCCCATGTAACGCTTTGTAGGTTAACAATAAAACCTTGAAATCAGCCCTTGCTTTAACAGGAAGCCAGTGTAGGGAGGCTAGGACTGGAGTAATATGATCAAATTGTTTGGTTTTAGTCAGGATTCTAGCAGCCGTATTTAGCACTAACTGAAGTCTTTTTAGTGCTTTATCCGGGTAGCCGGAAAGTAGAGCATTGCAGTAGTCTAACCTAGAAGTAACAAAAGCATGGATTAATATTTCTGCATCATTTTTGAACAGAAAGTTTCTGATTTTTGCAATGTTACGTAGATGGGAAAAAGCTGTCCTTGAAACAGTCTTGATATGTTCGTCAAAAGAGAGATCAGGGTCCAGAGTAACGCCGAGGTCCTTCACAGTTTTATTTGAGACGACTGTACAACCATCAAGATTAATTGTCAGATTCAACAGAAGATCTCTTTGTTTCTTGGGACCTAGAACAAGCATCTCTGTTTTGTCTGAGTTTAAAAGTAGAACGTTTTCAGCCATCCACTTCCTTATGTCTGAAACACAGGCTTCTAGCGAGGGCAATTTTGGGGCTTCACCATGTTTCACTGAAATGTACAGCTGTGTGTCATCTGCATAGCAGTGAAAGTTAACATTATGTTTTCGAATGACATCCCCAAGAGGTAAAATATATAGTGAAAACAATAGTGGTCCTAAAACGGAACCTTGAGGAACACCGAAATGTACAGTTGATTTGTCAGAGGACAAACCATTCACAGAGACAAACTGATATCTTTCCGACAGATAAGATCTAAACCAGGCCAGAACTTGTCCGTGTAGACCAATTTGGGTTTCCAATCTCTCCAAAAGAATGTGGTGATCGATGGTCTAGTAGCACGAGGACAGATGCAGAGCCTCGATCTGACGCCATTAAAAGGTCATTTACCACCTTCACAAGTGCAGTCTCAGTGCTATGATGGGGTCTAAAAACAGACTGAAGCATTTCGTATATATTGTTTGTCTTCAGGAAGGCAGTGAGTTGCTGCGCAACAGCTTTTTCAATTTTTTTTGAGAGGAATGGAAGATTTGATATAGGCCAATAGTTTTTTAAATATTTTCTGGGTTAAGGTTTGGCTTTTTCAAGAGAGGCTTTATTACTGCAACTTTTAGTGAGTTTGGTACACATCCGGTGGATAGAGAGCCGTTTATTATGTTCAACATAGGAGGGCCGAGCACATGAAGCAGCTCTTTAAGTAGTTTAGTTGAAATAGGGTCCAGTATGCAGCTTGAAGGTTTAGAGGCCATGATTATTTTCATCATTGTGTCAAGAGATATAGTACTAAAACACTTAATTGTCTCTCTTGATCCTAGGTCCTGGCAGAGTTGTGCAGACTCAGGACAGCTGAGCTTTGGAGGAATACGCAGATTTAAAGAGGAGTCCGTAATTTGCTTTCTTATGATCATGATCTTTTCCTCAAAGAAGTTCATGAATTTATTACTGCTGAAGTGAAAGCCATCCTCACTTGGGGAATGCTGCTTTTTAGTTAGCTTTGCGACAGTATCAAAAAATAAATTTAGGATTGTTCTTATTTTCCTCAATTAAGTTGGAAAAATAGGATGATCAAGCAGCAGTGAGGGCTCTTCGATACTGCACGGTACTGTCTTTCCAAGCTAGTCAGAAGACTTCCAGTTTGGTGTGGCGCCATTTCCGTTCCAATTTTCTGGAAGCTTGCTTCAGAGCTCGGGTATTTTCTGTGTACCAGGGAGCTAGTTTCTTATGACAAATGTTTTTAGGGGTGCAACTGCATCTAGGGTATTGCGCAAGGTTAAATTGAGTTCCTCAGTTAGGTGGTTAACTGATTTTTGTCCTCTGACGTCCTTGGGTAGGCAGAAGGAGTCTGGAAAGGCATCAAGGAATCTTTGTGTTATCTGAGAATTTATAGCACAACTTTTGATGCTCCTTGGTTGGGGTCTGAGCAGATTATTTGTTGCGATTGCAAACGTAATAAAATGGTGGTCCGATAGTCCAGGATTATTAGGAAAAACATTAAGATCTACAACATTTATTCCATGATACAAAACTAGGTCCAGAGTATGACTGTGGCAGTGAGTAGGTCCAGAGACATGTTGGACAAAACCCACTGAGTCGATGATGGCTCCGAAAGCCTTTTGGAGTGGGTCTGTGGACTTTTCCATGTGAATATTAAAATCACCAAAAATTTGAATATTATCTGCTATGACTACAAGGTCCGATAGGAATTCAGGGAACTCAGTGAGGAACGCTGTATATGGCCCAGGAGGCCTGTAAACAGTAGCTATAAAAAGGGGTTGAGTAGGCTGCATAGATTTCATGACTAGAAGTTCAAAAGACGAAAGCGTCATTTTTTTTGTTGGTAAATTGAAATTTGCTATCGTAAATGTTAGCAACACCTCCGCCTTTGCGGGATGCACGGGGGATATGGTCACTAGTGTAACCAGGAGGTGAGGCCTCATTTAACACAGTAAATTCATCAGGCTTAAGCCATGTTTCAGTCAGGCCAATCACATCAAGATTATGATCAGTGATTAGTTCATTGACTAGAACTGCCTTTGAAGTGAGGGATCTAACATTAAGTAGCCCTATTTTGAGATGTGAGGTGTCATGATCTCTTTCAATAATGGCAGGAATGGAGGAGGTCTTTATCCTAGTGAGAATCCTGAGGCGAACACCGCCATGTTTAGTTTTGCCCAACCTAGGTCAAGGCACAGACACAGTCTCATTGGGGATAGCTGAGCTGACTACACTGACTATGCTAGTGGCAGACTACACTAAGCTGGCAGGCTGGCTAACAGCCTGCTGCCTGGCCTGCACCCTATTTCATTGTGGAGTTAGAGGAGTTAGAGCCCTGTCTATGTTGGTAGATAAGATGAGAGCACCCCTCCAGCTAGGATGGAGTCCGTCACTCCTCAGCAGGCCAGGCTTGGTCCTGTTTGTGGGTGAGTCCCAGAAAGGGCCAATTATCTACAAATTCTATCTTTTGGGAGGGGCAGAAAACAGTTTTCAACCAGCGATTGAGTTGTGAGACTCTGCCGTAGAGCTCATCACTCCCCCTAACTGGGAGGGGGCCAGAGACAATTACTCGATGCCGACACATCTTTCTAGCTGATTTACACGCTGAAGCTATGTTGCGCTTGGTGACCTCTGACTGTTTCGTCCTAACATCGTTGGTGCCGACGTGGATAACAATATCTCTATACTCTCTACACTCGCCAGTTTTAGCCTTAGCCAGCACCATCTTCAGATTAGCCTTAACGTCGGTAGCCCTGCCCCCTGGTAAACAGTGTATGATCGCTGGATGTTTAGTTTTAAGTCTAATACTGCGGGCAATGGAGTCGCCAATGACTAGGGTTTTCAATTTGTCAGAGCTAATGGTGGGAAGCTTCGGCGTCTCAGACCCCGTAACGGGAGGAGTAGAGACGAGAAGGCTCGGCCTCAGACTCCGACTCGCTGCTTAATGGGGAAAACCGGTTGAAAGTTTCTGTCGGCTGAATGAGCGACACCGGTTGAGCATTCCTACAGCATTTCCCTCCAGAAGCCATGAGAAAGTTGTCCGGCTGCGGGGACTGTGCGAGGGGATTTATACTAATATCTGTACTTACTGGTGGCACAGACGCTGTTTCATCCTTTCCTACAATGAAATTACCCGTGCCTAACGATTGCGTCTGAAGCTGGGCTTGCAGCTCAGCTATCCTCGCCGTAAGGCGATCGTTCTCCTGTATATTATGAGTACAGTGACTGCAATTAGAAGGCACCATGTTAATGTTACTACTTAGCTTCGGCTGTTGGAGGTCCTGATGAACCGTGTCCAGATAAAGCGTCCGGAGTGAAAAAGTTGAATGGGAAAAGAAAAGAAAAAAGTTGAGGGAAAAACTAAAAATATAAACGGTGATTAAAAAGTAAAAATCGTAAAGTTGTCAGGTAGCAAAGTAAGGTTGGCGACAAAACGCACAGCAACACGTCTGCAAGTTGCAAGTTCAAGCCAGTGACTCGCTCAATACGGAAGTCGTCAAATGACTAAAATGGTTTTAATAGCAAGCTAGGTAATGTTCTTTCCAAACACAAAACATTTTGAGAATATGATGCATAACTTTACGCAAAATTAAGTAGTTATTATTGGACTCTGAGAGGAGCTCTTCCTTAATTACGTCTTTATGAAACCAAAGCACAGATGGATATAATGCACAGATCACGCTGTGCCGCCAGAGACAAGGATCCAGGAGAAGGGAGGCATGGCTAAAATGTGGGTCTAAGCCCAGGAACAAGAACCCCCTGCTGGGAAAGACTGATATTAAATGTGCTCGGTACATACAGACAAAGAAATCTGGTGGAGCGACCGCAGGAAGGTCGGTCCTGACTGACACATCTGACACACCCTTGGCTATGTGTTGGGTCCTGGCAGAATGCTAAGAGGATGGAGGACTGGGTGTCTGCCTGTCACCTCTCCTTCCCTTCTTTTCTGCCTGTCCTCGTGCATCAGCCCTGACAGGGTCTTTTTACTGACCTGTCACTGACCACAGAAAGAACCGGGCTTGCTTCTCGCCAAGCCCTTCCCTCGCCACAGACGCCTTGCCCCTCTGCCTGGGGTGTTAACCCTGCTAAGCCCCCCTGGCAGGGGCACAGCAGGCCAACAGGAAATAGGAGCAGATCAGGCTGCTTTTAAGGGAATGAGAGATGAAGTTGGATGGCTGAGAGGGGTGTCAGGGGGAACATAAGGGGTAGGAGTGGGGGGACCAATGTTATTTCATACTACGAGATGACAAATGCAGTCTGCCAAGGGGGCAGTGGGTATTGAATAGCAGCGGTGCTCTGAGGAGGAAGAGAATCTGCTTCATTGAGTTTCATTCTGTGTGGAATGAGTCTTCTCTTATTTGTTTTCTTGTCTGGCTGTCACCTCCGGTCTGACAGCCAAGAAGGCAAGCAATAAATTAAACCCTTTTGAAAAGAAAATCATGCAGTCAGAACATGAAAAATAGAATGAGGAACCAGAATATTCTGATGGCTCATCTCGCCAGAGATATTAAAGCTTAGTGTCTCTCTGTCCACCACAAATATTTAGTTTTGTTTTTAAGTTGCACAGAAATTATACTTGGCTGAAGTGACTGCAAACACTGGCCTATGTGGCTATTGTGACAGCAAGGAGGGGGTTTTGTACTCCCCTCAATTCTTCATCCCCATATATTTTTATCCATGTCGTGCTTGTCCTCTGACCTTCTGTTGCCCAGTGCCCTTGACGCAAACAAAGAGTGGCCTAAATATATATACTATGGGTAGCAAGTAGGGGGGCAGGCATTGGGTCAAGTCCCCTGTTAAGGAGATGCAGGACCATTTAGTGATTTATTGATAAGACTAAAATCTATACATTTCAAAATGGTCAAACAGGACACATCGAGGGCCATTTAAAATCTGAAGTGCACTTCCTGGAGAAAGGATGCAAGTTTTTGGTGTACAGTACACTACAGAGCATACTATCCTCTCATCACAAACATGAATGGTACACAGGATGTATCTGTTGAATGCATCCTATGACCCATGCGTTGTGGGTTATTCAGTAGTGTTTAGGATGAATATCCTAAAGATGCAGGCTATCCAACTCCCACTCCACATCATCTTGTAATGAAGATTTTGATCAGCTCGAAGACAGATGGTTTGCCTGAGAGCCCCCTCCCCCCTTCCCTTCCTCCGATCCTGAGCTTTAGTGTGCGTGTCTAGACCAGAGTTATCCAGACTTACGGAATGGCACCCATCTTCCCTCCATCTCCACCCCCCCCCCCCCCCCCCCCCCCCCCCACTTCACTGAACCTTGGAGTCACCAGGGAGTTGGGGTCATCCAACTAACACTCGAGCTGTGCTAAAATTTGTGGAGCACTTGGGAAACTTAAGCTGGCAAAGTGCCAAGTCATTGTGCTCTACTGAAACTGTGATATCTATTGTATCTACAAGGTGTTGGGTTTTTCAGCACCTTCAAAATGTTTTTAACACAAATATATCTAATCCTGGTAACATCTCATTACTGAGCTGTTTTTTGTATCAAAACACAAATGGACCGATAAGGTTTTTGCAGCGTAAAAGATCATCCCGGCTTCATTTCACAAAAAAGACATCCAAATGTAGGCTAACCATTGCTCGGCTTCTGGAGGGCCACATAATGCTACATCTGGGGACCAGGCCAGATACTGGAAACAATTGACTCTTTGCCTCTAACGTCTCCATTCTTCAGTAAATGTCCCCAGTAAGAATAAGAATCTGAATGAGAATCTATTCACTGTTGGCTGTGTGGTTTGGTTTGCTGTACCTCATTATCCTTCTGTCTGCGTACCATTATACAACTCACTTCAGCCAGCTTTACTCTGAGGAAGCAACAATCGAGGCTTTCATACCGTAAGTGCAATATACACACTGCCACCCAAACGTCTGGAGCTTAGAAGTTATTTTCATCACTCTGTGTAGGAGTATGGTGCCCACGCAGAAAGAGGTTTGGATGTGGCAGCCCTAGAACAGCCTCTAGTCTCCTTTACCTCAGGACTGCTGATGACAACTCAAGAACTGGATAGCCTTCTATAGCCATGTCCCGTCTTGTGATGTTAATTAGCTAGTAGGCCTACATTTGGTATGTAGCACGAGTTGAAGCTGCTTTTGTAAGAGCTATTTGATTCCATTGTGAAGATACTGTGACTAGAGTTGCCACGCTTCACTGACTTGGAGGTCTTTGGTGCCCTGTGGTCGAGAGGGGTTCTGTTAAACACAGGACATACAAACACCTCAGAGCTTCTCCAGTGTGGAAATCCCAGTGCTGTGCTCAGCGACTCCAAACCCTCACCCCCTTCTTTCCAATCCTGTCGTAATGGCAGCGTGACCCTGCAGTTGTGCTCCCTGCTCAAATCCCAAATCCCAGGGTGCTCAGTCTCACAACATGTTTTGGATTCCTGATGCTGTCGTGTATGTGTGGATTGAGTATCTGTCTATGGGTGGGTGGAGATTTTTTCTCTCATTTTGACTTTGTCCATTGTGCTGTGTGTGGCTTGTCTCATTCTCTGGTTTCTTTGAGCATAGCGTTTGTGTGTGTGTGTGTGTGTGTGTCCAGGTGTGTGCGTGTCTGCCACTTCATCGGGGTCTTTCATCTTCATGTGCAGCCTGTTTAATAACTTCCCCTCGTTTTTTTGTATTTATCTCCACTTCACTCATCCTTGCTCTCACCACCCGAATCTCCCTCTCTCTCTTTCCTATAAACTCTTCACATAATGTCTGTATTGTTCAGAGCGCCCAGCGACTCGTAGCCAGGATTTGCATATGTGACAGATCCCATATTCTCTCCTCCACGCCCGGGGCCAACACCCGCCAGAAGATGTAGGAGTCAAGGGCTGCCCTCTCAAACAAAGTGAATGATCTCTCTATCGTCTCACAATCCTTCCTCAGCAATTCAGTTGCCCTCTCATTCAACTGAATAGGGACCCACAGATCGCAACCCACCAACACATCGGCCATTTTGTGGCTTGAGTAAGAATCAGTATGCATTGTCAGAGTGAGTATTGGTTGAAGCATTCACTGTAATATGGCTAACTCTGGCCTTGCTATTGTCTGGTGGTGGGTGGATGATGGTGTAGGCTACTTGAAGTTACGCTGCCAACCAGTTGTACGCTGTCCAGATTTCAACTCGATACAACTCAATTGTCCAAGCACCTTCCTTTCCTTTGTCTGCGCTGATGTGTGGAGATGAAAGATAATTTCCAGTAGCTTTTAGGCTAAATTCTTTAATCTTTTCTGCTTTTTAAATTCAGTCAGAGAGCTACTTTAGACTATGGAGATGCATCCTCTTACTTTCATTCTCTGGTTTGGATGACTGAACTTGTGGGTGAGTGGAGGGGCTCTAAGCTTACTCCCTCAGCCAAAGACAAATAACCTAACTGGAAAATCACCCCATTCCCCTAGTGGATTCAGGGTATTGAATAATATCCCACTGTGTTCGCCTGTGCATGTGTGTTGGTGCTTCTCCTTATATGTAACTTATTTCTTGGGGGAAATATCTCTTCACTTTGACTAGTATTGGATCACTCTGCACTGTCAACAGCTATAAAGCATAAATAACAAAGGCATGCCTCTCTTGCTCTGTCCTCACTCTTCTCTCTCTCCCTTCTGTTCTCTGCCTTTCCTGGCCAGTTTAATAGCCAAGAGTACTGCTAAACATTGTTTGAATTCGACTAGTACCTGAATGCGAAAATATCACATCAATTCCACATGAGATGTCAGCCAGTACAGTTTGTGCAAGCCTCTTGAGTCTGAGCATTGTGTTAGTCTTCCACATGTAGTTATATTTCACTCGACCATACATGTGTAACGCAGCCTTTCTTTTGTTATCATAAAAGCCAGTGCTGCAAGAGATTGGGACCTTTTATGCCTTGGGGGGAAATCATGACATCATAGAGGATGTGCAACTTTCTTGCAGTTGAGCAGGTTCGGGTGTCACTTACTTAAAATCCCTTGACTCGCTCCAGTCTACTGGGCTGCTCCTCCGCTTCTCATCTGTCATCTCTGGTGTTTTGGCTATAGCTCAGTCGTATCTGTATCACACACCGCAATAACGTACGGGGCTTGTGTGTTACATGCACAAAGGAGCCTAGCGTTGCCCGTGAGTTCACTTTTAGAAACCTGAGGTAAGGCCCCTTATGAATGTCTCCTCTTGTGCGGAACATTTGGAAACTTCCCATGCGCTGTAACACCGTACCCAAACCGGCCCCGAGCCATCGAGCGCAAGTTGATTTTGTTCCCCCACACCAAACGCGATCAAGACACGCAGGTTAAAATATCAAACAAACTCTGAACCAATTATATTAATTTGGGAAAGAGTCGAAAAGCGTTAAACATTTATGCCAATTTAGCTAGCTAGCTTGCAGTTGCTAGCTAATTTGTCTTATTTACCTAGCTTGCTGTTGCTAGCTAATTTGTCCTGGGATGTAAACGTTGAGTTATTTTACCTGAAATGCACAAGGTCCTCTACTCCGACAATTAATCCACACATAAAACTGTCAACCGACTCGTTTCTAGTCATCTCTCCTCCTCCCAGTCCTTTTCTTCTTTGGACTTACAGTTGAAGTCGGAAGTTTATATATACCTTAGCCAAATACATTTAAACTCAGTTTTTCACAATTCCTGACATTTAATCCTAGTAAAACTTCCCTGTCTTAGGTCAGTAAGGATCACCACTTTATTTTGAGAATGTGAAATGTCAGAATAATAGAAGAGAGAATGATTGATTGATTTCTTTCAGCACATTCCCAGTGGGTCTGAAGTTTACATACACTCAATTAGTATTTGCTAGCATTGCCTTAAACAATTAAACCTGGATAAACATTCCGGGTAGCCTTCCACAAGCTTCCCACAATAAGTTGTGAATTTTGGCCCATTCCTCCTGACAGAGCTGGTGTAACTGAGTCAGGTTTGTAGGCCTTCTTGCTCGCACACACTTTTTCAGTTCTGACCACATTTTCTATAGGATTGAGGTCAGGGCTTTGTGATGGCCACTCCAATACCTTGACTTTGTTGTCCTTAAGCCATTTTGCCACAACTTTGGAAGTATGCTTGGGGTCACTGTCCATTTGGAAGACCCATTTGCGACCTAGCTTTAACTTCCTGACTACTGTCTTGATGTTGCTTCAATAGTTCCACATAATTTTCCGTCCTCATGATGCCATCTATTTTGTGAAGTGCACCAGTCCCTCCTGCAGCAAAGCACCCCCACAACATGATGCTGCCACCCCCGTGCTTCACGGTTGGGATGGTGTTCTTCGGCTTGCAAGCATCCCCCTTTTTACTCCAAATTTAACGATGGTCATTATGGCCTAACAGTTCTATTTTTGTTTCATCAGACCAGAGGACATTTCTCCAAAAAGTATGATCTTTTGTCCCCATGTGCAGTTGCAAACCGCAGTCTGGCTTTTTTAGGATGGTTTTGGAGCAGTGGCTTCTTCCTTGCTGAGCGGCCTTTCAGGTTTGTACCTGTTTACTCCAGCATCTTCACAAGGTCCTTTGCTGCTGTTCTGGGATTGATTTGCACTGTTCACACCAAAGTACGTTCATCTCTAGGAGACAGAACGAGTATCTTCCTGAGTGGTATGACGGCTGCGTGGTCCCATGGTCATCTATTTTGTGAAGTGCACCAGTCCCTCCTGCAGCAAAGCACCCCCACAACATGATGCTGCCACCCCCGTGCTTCACGGTTGGAAGGTATGCCTTGAAATTTTCCCATGATGTCAAGCAAAGAGACACTGAGTTTGAAGGTATGCCTTGAAATACATCCACAGGTACACCTCCATTTGACTCAAATGATGTCAATTAGCCTATCAGAAGCTTCTAAAGCCATGACATAATTTTCTGTAATTTTCAAGCTGATTAAAGGCACAGTCAACTTAGTGTATATAAACTTCTCACCCACTGCAATTGTGACACAGTGAATTATAAGTTAAATAATCTGTCTGCAAACAATTGTTGGAAAAATTACTTGTCATGCACAAAGTAAATGTTCTAACCGACTTGCCAAAACTATAGTTTGTTAAAAAGAAATTTGTGGAGTGGTTGAAAAAACGAGTTAATGACTACAACCTAAGTGTATGTAATCTTCCCGACTTCAACTGTGTATGACAATTGGCAATTAACTTTCATAAAAGGTGTATTACCACCACCGACCTCCATTCGTTTTTCAGTCACCCACGTGGGTGTAACCAATGAGGAGATGGCACGTGGGTATATGGTTCAATAAACCAATGAGGAGATGGGAGAGGCAGGACTTGCAGCGCGATCAGCGTCACAAATAGAACTGACTTCGACTTTAGCCCTTGGCAACGCAGACGCTTGTTGGTGCGTGCAAGCAATGTGGGTGCAATAATTTAGGTCTAAATTAATTTTGCAACGCGAGCGGTGTAGTCAGCATGTAAGGGGTCAAGGTGCGCCTTCGAGGAAAAAAAAGACATGAACACCAAAATGCAAGGAGGAGAAAGAGTAAAAGAACGAAGGATGTCCAGGAACGGGGCCAGAATGTTGAAAAATGATTCTGACAGATCTGAGTTTTTCTTTTCTTTACGATGTTTTTCATGGCTCGGCCTTGGCAGAATCTATCCCTCTCTTCTCCCAGGGGAGGAGTCAATCAATCAAATGTATTATGAAGCCCTTTTTTACATCAGCAGATGTCTCAAAGTGCTATACAGAAACCCGGCCTAGAACACCAAACAGCAAGAAATGCAGGAGTCTGTGGTGTGTGTCCACATGCTGACTTCACCATGTGTTACTGTGCCCCATATTCATATGAAGCTAATGTCTTAATTAAAAATCCTAAAGTCCTATGTTGTCTGCCATGCAGTCTGAGAATATAAACTTTAATCGGAAATGAGACTTGTGTTTTTCAGTTAGCGGGTTATGCAAAGGTTGGCTGTAATGCTGACAGTTGACACTGAATCACTGACTGCTGTTTTCTCTTTTGCAGATACACCAGAGTGCATCAGTTGGGAGATGGGAGAAGGGCTTAGGCTTGAGCCTGTCGCTGCCCCACCCGTCTCACTGTGAGGCCTTTGTCTCCCACTCATGGTAAGTCCCCACAGCCTACATCCCAAAAAAACATTTTTTTCATGTAATGTGCGTGTCATGTGCTATTGTTTAGATGTTTAGATGTCATGTCATGTTATACCACAGAAAAAGTCTGGGGACAGTTGCTACAAACAATGCTAGTTTTGTCTGAGCACAGGGACAGTGTTCATGACTGTGAGAAACTGAATATCTGGTTGAAGTTGGTCCATTGTAAGTAGCCTAACTGTCAACTAACTTTTGTCTAACTACCATTGAAAGATTAGTGGAATCTGTGTGGGTAGCTGGACAGGTAGGATGACTGACAGTGAAGGTGAACAGGTGGTCACGTGTCAGGTGACAGAGGAATGGATGAGACTGAGGCAGGAATTCCTTTAACCATAAAGTAGTATATTTACTGAGTAGTCTGTGCTGCAAAACAAAGGAAACAAAATAACATGTATCCAATCAAATTCATAATCACAAAGATCAAATCATAACAATCATTCATTATTAACATAATTAGGGAATTTAACAATCCAGTTCATGAAGAAGTCAATAGTAATCACCCGTGAGTCATTTAGGCTCTTAACTATTTATCATAAATCATGAAATAAATACAAACAGTGAATGGTCATTCAATCTATAATCTCCTTTAGTTTGATATCAAAGTCGATTAGTTAGCAAACAATGACGTTTCTCGTTTCACCCTTTCAATTGTCTTCATGTGTACGTGTAATTAATTTAATTACATATTAACCATATCGATTGCATAATTGGCCTATGAGGATCCGTATGGCCGCGATCATTTACAATTCACATTACACAATATGTTTGAAGCGTGCACTCCAAGCCGCGCTCCGCGATAATAACTATAAACAATAACTGATGGCCCACTCTCCCGATCGCAACAGATAGTTCAGATGAAAGGTAACAGAGTCAAGTAGCCTAACTGTCAACTCTACAAAACCACGTTTGACATTTTTGATAGGGAAGCAACAGCAGGGTATGGCCTTATTTTATACGGTCTGGATGAAACTGTTCAAGTTCCATAAATCTACATCCTCTCTCAGGTCCAAACTACTCTTTCTCTACACTGTTCCAACTACGACCAAGAAATGGTAGAAGTTCCCCAGATAGAACTGTTGGCAGAGGTAAGGTAGGCAATGGTAATAGTTCCCCAGATAGAACTGTTGGCAGAGGTACGGTAGGCAATGGTAATAGTTCCCCAGATAGAACTGTTGGCAGAGGTACGGTAGGCAATGGTAATAGTTCCCCAGATAGAACTGTTGGCAGAGGTACGGTAGGCAATGGTTATAGTTCCCCAGATAGAACTGTTGGCAGAGGTACGGTAGGCAATGGTAATTCCACATGTGTTGCAGTTTTATATTCCTCGTGAAAAAGAATGCACTATTCTTTGCATTTAAGCCTAAATACACTTTACCTTAAAATCATAAAAAGTTACATTCTCTACAGAAACTTCAATGTCTATTGGAAAATTGGAGCTGTCAAAGATGATGGGTCAGTTGTATATCCAGCCATACACTTAGCATGTGTACATTTGTGAGAGATGGGCTATGTCATTTACATGTACCTGGTTTTTCAAAACAGCAGGAAGGCAGGTACTTAACAAAGCTCTCCTTTCAATGTTCCTATAGCCACAAGCTAGAATTCATTTTCAAACGATATCAAACGACTCCAATAACACACAAAACTGCATGGAGCAACAACCAGGAAGACGAACTTCCACCAAGAATTGCCACACATCCCGTACTCATTTAATGCAATAAAGCGACAAGTGAGACCCAAACAAAGCCAGCCCTGTGTTGAGCTCAGTAGCCCTCTCCCTAGCCTCTCTTTAGAGAACACTGTCTTGTTTTCTTCTCACAGAGCTGAGGCGAGCGTCACCATGTCCACTCAAGGCTCATCTAATTATCCAGTGGCCGCCCAGCCGTGAAATTGGTGTTTTGCTGTGAAATGGAGCCAGTGTGGCTGGAGGAGACCTTGGCGTTTTGAGAGACCGTCGCAAGGTCCCTTTTCTTTAGAACGGACAAGGGCCGGGCGAGGAGGAGGATACAACGAATGGCGTATCCAGCCCGGCCAATTCAAGGAGGCCATAATGAGCATAACAACAGCGATGGCAGGCGCACCACAGTGGATTGGCAGAGGATTATTACCTTTGATCTGTTATGAAGAGGGAGGAGCTAGGTGAAGGGCAATTAGCTGAGAGGCAGCCGACTGACTTCTTTCTTTTGTAGCTGTTGTCAAGGGGAGTAAGAGATACGGTGCTGTTTGCATAAGACGTGATGGCTGAATGGGGTAGTGTGAAAGAAACCGACAGGGACTGGATTTTCATGGTGGTGGTGGTGCATATGTAGATGGAAATCCATAAAACAAAGACCGTTTTGAATGGTTTCTGGTGTATTTCTATCTTAAATGAATATGTATTAATGTAACAATTCTGATTTCTAGAGGCACTTCTGTAGTAGGCCTATGTTTTTTATAATCATACCGGCTACTGGAGAGAATAATTGGAAAAGTCTTTCACTGTGTATTTTCAGTGACTCGTTTTATTGACATGTCAAATGAACAGATAGGCTGGTGCCTAGCTAATTGTTTGACCATTTCTTGGGGATTCCATGAGATTAGAATGTAAACCTCGCATGATTTGCATGTGGTTTTATCTGTTTGTTACTCAAGAGGACATGATGGGGCATGGAGGGATGAAAACATTACCGATGTTTTATGTGAAGGTTTAGAGACTGACCTAATGCCTTTTTAAAGTGGTTAATAATGACTTCTCACAACCTTTAGAATCAGGTAAGCGTGATAGATCCCTAAGGTCCATTTCCATGGATAAAATCGCTCCGCAAGATTTCGTAACCCATGCTCAAGTGGTCCAACTCAGCGCCACTGCTGCATACCTTTCCTTGATGACATAGCTACTGCGTTACTCATACGATTAACCTAGTAAATGCTTTCAAGCTTTTGCTAATGACGTGTTTATGAAAAGTATCAGAAGGACTATTCATCTGCTCAGCATTTAGCATTAGCCTAAAGCATTTAAAACGTTCTGGCGCATTAAAATAGTTAAAATCGTCCACCGAGAACCACTGTGACGTCTCATTTTTGAGCACCGCTGTGATTAAGGTGTTAGCTCGCCACCTGTGATCAAGTGACAAAGCTATTGTGTGTTATTTTAAACACAGGCATCTGTTTCTCAAATGTCTGCTGTTTTTAATTGTCTTGAAGCAAGTCAGCTTGCTTTTATGCACATTAATTAATTTAGACTTAACTGTTCTACCCTTCGCTGTTGTCATGAGCAGTTCAATTTCAAATGCTGTCAAACCAAATAATCTTCACCCTATGACCTGCATATCTTGTAGGTTAAGTGAATTGTTTTCTCCCCTGTATGATTTGCAAAACAAGCCGTCCTTGACGCATACTGTATTTCCCCCAGCATGATTGTGCTGTCATGTACATTCACTACAACTAACAATTTATTTAGCTCCGATAGCCAATTAGACTGTCTGCATGAGGCCCGGTCTGTTTACTCAGACCCACTCAGGCGTTGGAGTGCTTATTAGTTATCGGTCTTCTTGGGGGTCTGGGTGGACAGCAAAGCATTTTGGATTGACAGAGCGCCTCAGCCCTCGTTTTCCAACCGTTTACATTGTGTCATTGGATGCTCATGTCATTGGAAGCTCACACTGCCACTCAAGATTAGACAATCCTTCCAGGTCCAGGATTGGTGAGATGTCACTCATCGGGCCGGCAGCAACATGAGCAATTATCATGTTCTTTTAGTTGCAAATCGGAGCAGGCCAAGCCGCTGTTAAACTGCCTGCCTCTTGCTTCATACAGCAGGAACATTACAACTCTCGCTCCTCAGGGATAGGAGCTCATGGTGAACATTTTGTCTGACAATTCGTGCCATCATGGCCGTTGACATAGTCACAGCCCTCCCTCTCTTTCTCACACATCTTTCTCGGTATTCGCTAACACCTCCTTCCATCTCTCACGCTACTTCTCAAGCTGTAACTCGCTAGTTCTCGGTTCCTGTTCTCTCATTCCCTTTTTATCTTTTAATATCCTCCCTTTCTCTCTCATTCTCTTCACCCAATCACTGAACATAACAGCACAGACACAAGTGAGGAGAGATGATGGAGGGGAAGTGCGGAGAGGGAGAACGAACATAAGATTGGCGTAATTACAGAGCGCCCTGTTTTTCATGGTCAGGAGGACTGAGTGTCTGAGTACAGCAATAACAGTAAACCGGCTTTGTATACAGAGAGCCGCGGCATGAAGCAGATTTGTTTTCGAGGCGGTTGGATACACAGTGGAAGCAGGAGTGGGCGGTCGCTTGGCGGGGGTCTCACCTGATGCAGACTGCAGCAGATCTGTCAGTGGCGTTATTTCACGTCGTTTACGTGACTGCTTAGTTGATGGGTTAGACACATGTACTGTCAGGAGGTTTATCCACTCAGGTGTGTAGTAGTACACTCCCACGAAATATACACACCATAGACAAAGCCCCCCCACACCGGCACATTTCCAAATGGATGCCGTTTCCCCCTCCTGTTTGATCGCTTCAGTGATGAAGCCAATGTAATCCCATTACCACTCTTTTCAAACCCCCTCATCACCCTCCACACCCACAGCCCTTATGCATCTATAGGCCACTCAACACCCCCTAGGGGAGGTATAGTAATCCCCTGAATTCCCTCATCTCATTGTACATCTTTCCCTTGAGTTCAGTGCTCACAAAGAATGTACTTTATCTACTTCAAAGTTGTCCAAGATCAGTCACTATTCTAGGTCTCTTCTACTGCTTCTTTCTCTAACACCCCCCCCCCCCCCCCCCCCCCACCCACCCCCCTCCCATCTCTCTTTCTGTTTTTCACCTTACCTCATCTTGTCCTCATGCATCATTCTGACCGGCTGCGTAAGCTGAAACCTTGGCTTCTGGTCCTCCCACACTGCCTGTAAACTCCAGAACACAACTGTACTGAGAGATGATCTGCCAGGCTGCATAAAACAGATTATTTTCTGAGAACCTGGGCATTCTGTTACGGGTTGAACGGGTCTGATGATGATAATGTGGATGATGTTGATGTTGGTTACATTTGTTATTGATGATGATGATGGGGGATTATGATGAATATACTCTCTGCTCTCTACCAGTGTATGGGTACAGAAACATCTGATTTGACAACCCACTGAGCACCTAAACCCTCCTCCACCTGAAAACAAAAACTCCAGCAGCGAAGAAGAAGAATCGAAATCTATGAATAATTTAAACGAAAAATAGAACCCTAGCTGTCAGATATTTTTTGTATTTCCTTCTAATACCCTCGTGTTGCAGCGGATTGAATCAGCCAGTGTCTGGTGTTGATAGTCAAGTCTTACTGACAGACCTGACATGCATTCCTACAGCCCATCTAGTATTCCTCAAAGACCTCTCAATCGAGTGTCCAGTACCTCTGTGACTCCCACTAACTTGATCTGCCGGTCGGTCACCTGTGCCTACGTGTCATTTTAGTCCTCATGTTTCAGTACCACTACTTAACACCTGTAACCAGTGCTTAATTTGTAAATCGGGAGGTCCCGGAACACAGTGGGGGGGGGGGGCAGCAGACAGAGTAAACAGCCAAGTAGCCTACTGTATGCGGTGGTGAAACGGACAGCACTCTCCAAGGTGCTGATTTAATTCAAAGCATTTTAGATGTCACTGCAGTATGCCCACATACAGTGGGGCAAAAAAGTATTTAGTCAGCCACCAATTGTGCAAGTTCTCCCACTTAAAAAGATGAGAGAGGCCTGTAATTTTCATCATAGGTACACTTCAACTATGACAGACAAAATGAGAAAAAAAATTCCAGAAAATCACATTGTAGGATTTTTAATGAATTTATTTGCAAATTATGGTGGAAAATAAGTATTTGGTCACCTACAAACAAGCAAGATTTCTGGCTCTCACAGACCTGTAACTTCTTCTTTAAGAGGCTCCTCTGTCCTCCACTCGTTACCTGTATTAATGGCACCTGTTTGAACTTGTTATCAGTATAAAATACCCCCCCCCCCACACACACACACACACAGCTCTCCGTCTCCTGCTAAGTCTGACTCGCTAGTAGGCCTACTAGCTAGTGGAGGTGCCAGTGGTGATGCTCCTCTCCTCAGGCACTGACAGTACTCTGACTCGTTCTGGGTTCGTTTTAACCATCTTTTTCAGGATTTTTGGACTTCAAAAATGTCATTAAACTCGATTGCCTTTTCTTATCTGTTTTTAATTTGTTTTTCCCACGATTCAAATTCAGTAGAGAGACGACTAGCCTCGGCTACATAATATGATTACGTAGGGACCTCTTCACTAGTTGACTACCAAGACCTGCTGTGTCAAGATCAGTTAATTACCCAACCAGCCCTCCCCATAACCTCTATGTACAAATAAGAGAGCAGGTCTGAAATCAGTGTGTTAGGAGAGGATGATTACACAGAAGGATAGGATCACTGTGCTTTTACATGGTCTTTCTGTGGGTGGGATAAATAATTGGAAGACAACTTGATTTCCCGCTGATTGCTTTCATTAGAATGTCTACAGTACAAACAATTAATAAATCATGAGGTACCGGATCCGGGCAAATAGGTGCCGGAATAAAGTAAAATCCGAGAGGTGCCGGAGCCTCTTTGATCCTGATCCGGCAGGATCCGGCTTAAATTTAGCACTGCCTCTAAACCTTTATCTTGGTCAGGGTTGTCTCCCTATTGCTCTTCTCGGTGACTACAGGGAGTTTGTGGCTGTTGACATGCTCATATAGATGTACTCGCAGGGGGAGAAGGAACACATTTTACCAGGTAGAAAGGCATTGACTCCACATCAAAGGACATACGATGGCAGCTCTTGCTAGGTACAGAACCTTTGTTTAGTTCCGCATCACAGTGGTAAAAGTAATCTGTTTGTAGTCAAATAATATTTAGGCTAGCTAGGAATCCAAACAGTCCTTGTATCCGTGTGGTTTTTGGCTCACTGTGTCTATTCCTGCCAAGGACACTTCATTTTCGGATAAACACATGGTTTCCATTAGGAGGTCCAGAAGTGCCAGTGTCAAGCAAGGTTGTTTATCACCAAATGAAGATAGCAACTAGGCTACCTGACAGCCAAGCTATGTCCAGATGGAGACACACCAATTCTGTACAATCAGTTGTTCCAAAATCTAAGCTTCTTCTCCTTTTTCAGATTAGAAAATAAGTCATTTGTGAAGGCTTCTGGTTGCTATTTGCATGTTGTAAGTTATAACATTAAAAGTAATTAGTCCCCCTCCCAGTGTTGTCTTTAACACTTCTGAGTAGGGTACTTTGTGAACAATGTAGCATGTATTTAGCGCTTAGAAGCTCATTAGTGACAAGTTGATTTTGGAAATTGTGCCAATTTCTCCCTGTTCATCTTTTTGTCCACTGGGTAAGCATTTAGTAACATAGTATTTCTTATTTCCTTACCCCAAATAGCTTCTGGATCTTATGCTTAAGGCTAATTAATTGATGGCTAATTAGCTTTGCATTAACCTCTGAGATTTGAAACCTCACTATAACGATATGTTACCAGGAACACCCAGACTCTTGAGTGATCGACCAAAAAGCAAGGCCCTTTCTGTACCTCGCTTCCTCTTCTTTTCAACGAGCTTAATGTTTTAGTGCTGCTTAACTTTAATCAGAGGTGCTGGCTGGCCTCGTCTGGTTCCACTCAGTCACTACTCTGTCACACAGCCAGACAGAGCCAGGTCTCTAATAGCAATATTGGAGCAGCAGTGAAAGGGTGCGAGGCGTTTTACATGCAAACAACATGGCCGCCTTCTTCCTCTCCCTCTCTTATTATCCCTCTGCCTCATGTTTTGAATGTGTTTGTGGTTAGCCTATTGTTTGTATCCACACAAACCCGCACCCATGTTTGGCCTGTAGAGGAAAGTGTCAAGTTCTCAGTCAATAAGCCCTTCAAACTACAGTATGTGGGGGTGTGTTAATCTGTTTTGGACGGTTGCTCCCTCACCTCTGAACCATGGTTACCTTGTCTGACTGCAAATGTAATTATAAGCAAGTTAAATGCAGTTTCCTAAGCAGAAAAGCCAATTCTGTTTCAGAGAAACACAAGAGCGGGAAAGCTGGCGTTATAGTCTTAGCAGTAGATGGTTTGCCTGTGGACAGACATTTTTCTCTTTCCATTTCCTGAGCTCCAAAGGACTGTGCTTAGTGTGTTTGCTGGGCTACTGGACAGAGGACGGAATGGGGGATTGCTTTTGGAAACTAATTTCACCCCTGCTCCGCTTTCAGAGATCCTTGAATAACGGCTTCACTTGCAGCCCCACTCTTCTCATCATGTCAGTGGCCTGCTTGTTGCTCCACACAGACATCTTGTAAACATGGGTGTCACTCGCTTGAGCAGCAGTGTTCAAAGCAGACCCCTCACTAATTGCTGTATAAATGCCTAGGTTTTTCGCCCCAGGGGCAAGGATGTGGGAAGTCAATAGTTTGCAGAGAGAGGGCTCATTAGACTGTACAGAGTTTACGACAGAGGCCCACAGAATTTAATGCTGCAGTTTGTTGGGGCTACAATTACACCTTGCACACAACGAAGGCTCCTCACTATCAACCTGCTTCTCTCAGAAAGAAAGGAACCTATTTGCTTTTGACTTCAAGCCATTCTTGTTGGTAGGCCACAACCATAGTAAGTGCAGCGAAGACGGTCCTTATCCCATACTGTCATTTGTCTAAGCTGCTGAAATACACACACTCATGTGGTTCTGCTGCAATCAGGCTGAAGGTTCGGTCTCCTACTTCACCTCTGGGATGCCTGTAATAGTTAACATTTAACCAGGGCTCACCTCGTAACCACAACCTCTCCAGAGCTCACTGCCATCGGGTTCAAGGGTTTTGCCTATAGCCTAAGCGGAGGCTGTCTCGCATAGAGAAGACTCATCCTCCTAATAGGATTTAACATATCTCTCAGGGAATGGACACAACCTTTACCAGGCTGTAGGAACCATCTACAGACCCTTCTCTACCCTTGCATTTCTTCTTTGGATCAAGGCCTGATGGAGGAGCACATCAGACTGACTTACATCTAAATGATGCATCCATTGTTCTGATTACAGTACGGCTAGTGAAGAAATTCTATGCCAAGTCATCCTCAAATGAGACGAGACATTACAGTATTTCTAATGTTATAATTAGCAAGTAGCCTAGCATCTGAACATTTGACAGATTCCATTGTCACCGTAATAACAGACACAGCAGTGATGAGAAAGATCCTCTGTATTCCAAAGCTCCCAATCTGTACATTATTGACAACACTTGCCTCAAACCTTTCATTTTTTTATTTTCCATTTTCTTGTTAGCTCTTTAAAAAAGATACATATATTCTCTCTCAGCCCTCTCTTGCTCCATATCCATAGGTCTCTGTCTCGCTCACATATATATATATGTATACACACACCCTCTATCTCGGCATCGTCACATTCTGTGAGATGTGGGTTTGTGTGTCTGTCAGAGCCTTGAGAGACGCCGTCTGGCCCATGTGATTGATTAATAGCTAGTGTGTACTAAAGCCCCCCTGGGATGTTGTGGCAATCAGTGGTGTTTTTATATAGGCCTGCTCCCTGAAGACATCAGATTTCACATAGCTTTTCACAATTTACCGAATCTAATTTGATTAAATGTGAGTTCACTACTCTATGAAAAATGACATGAAATCAGGCTATAATGGCACACAAACTGCCTCAAATTGGTTCCCTTTGATACGGTATTAATTGAAAGTTTTTTTTACATTCTTGTAAATCAGTTCATATTCTGGTATACAGTATAGCACGAGGGTCTAATGCTGCTATGTGTAGCGTGGTTCATTCTGCGTTGTGTAATTCTTAATGAAGACGCTGCCACAACTGATGGTCTGCTCGTTGAAATCTTTTTATTTGCCCTGCACACGAAGAGACAACACACACGTTACCCTTGGTGCAGTCACAGCTCTCCGGTACCTTGCTAGCCGAGGGTCAGGCAAAAGAGCGCCAAAAGGAATTAACAGGTGCTGCGTGCACACACTCGCTGCACAACAGCATATACAAGTAAAACTATACAGAACATAATTCTGACAAAATAAAAGACATACCTGCACACGAAGAGACAACACACACGTTACCCTTGGTGCAGTCACAGCTATCCGGCACCTGCGCGAGCACATGTACACTCACTCAACCACTGTCACAAGTACTTAGAAGTTACAACAGATACCCCAGTCAGTGAGCTCTGTGAAACTTGTTAACATAAATTCCTACACTGTCCACACTATAACAAACGTATGGTTGCAAAACAGTACATTGTATAACCTTATGACGGTTTTATATTAAACAGTTTCGGAGCCAAGGACAACATACCTTGCTAGCCGAGGGTCAGGCAAAAGAGAACGATAAAGTGGTATGGGGATACAGATAACCCGCGATGGGCCAAACCAAAATATACAAAACTTTTACAATCACTTGTATGTACAATATTGGTATGAAAAAGTGTTTGTACACCAAATAAAAACATTAGCTATGCAGCTGTAATTAAATAAAAAAATACACTGAATTATTATTATTATTATCAGATTATTAACATCCCCTCTTGACCTGGCCTATTTGAATTGGTCCTTGTGTGCAATTTGGTGCGTAATCTAGGGGAACAACATCACACTGCTACATTCACCCCCACTGTTTTACACTAGATTATAGACCCAAAACAAAACACATTACCTCAAAGGTAACAAAGCAAAGAAAAAAAAAAAAAAATTCACACCCACAGGGCGACAGAGTAACCCAGTGTGGTCCCTTAATTCTAGACCCACAAATGGTCGATCAGCTGAAAAGCTATCCCGCGAAGGATTAGGAAAAATAAGGGGTAGCTAATCCCTTATTCAACCGTATACGAAAAATGCCATATACATTTTATGCCGATGGACTACACACAAAGTTACATGAATTGTCAAATATATTAGACAAACCCACAAATCATTCTAAGACATGCTTAGATTTCCTACATTCCTACAAAAGAAAAGGTAGGCAATATCCTACCGTCACTGAGAAACCAAGAACTGTTTCATTTCCTGTGTAGACATAGTTTGGATTAACCTATCCACTGGCTTAATAAGTCTACCCAGTCTAGTCCGAACACCCTCACCCACAAACCTAGCAGGAATGTCACAGACAGCACTAACCCTGCTAAGAGGTCTAACCTCAGGATGGGGAGTACTACAGATCCGCATCTCCGGAGCCAGCACACTTTCAGTTACCGACTCAACACTAGTAGTGTCAGACGACTGATCAGAATCCTGGTAGATTGTCACAGACCACACTGACGAAGCATCTTCAACCAAGGTAACATCATCCACACTGAATGGAGTTTCGCAATCAGAACTCTTGTAGGCTTCGGGGATATCTCTCTGGTCCACTTCTGCTGAGCACACCTCACTTAAGGGGACTTCATACGGTTGTTCCACCTCACTTCCATCAGCCGGGACTTCACCATCCTCTTGGAGTATCCTCCCAGAAGACTCAGGAAGGCCTGCTACCCAGTGGACAGTCCTGGCGTCACTCCCATCCATTTGGCTGGACATTGCAGACATCTCAGAGATCACGTCACCACTCGATAGAGATCCGTGACCCTCAGGTTCCTCCCACGAAGGTAAAGGCAGAAAGTTGACTGGCATAATCAGGTTCCTATGCACAGTTTTGATGCGTCCAGTGGTAGGGTGTTGGATACGATATGTGTTCAGTGAGCTGTTCTTTGCAACCACTATGTACACCACACTCTCCCAGCGATCAGCCAGTTTCTTCTTGCCCCTCTCCCCCTTGTTAGCAAGTAGAACTCTATCTCCCTTCTGCACCGAGTGACCCTTAGACCGTCTGTTGTAGACCTCGGCTTGTCTCTTTTGTTGCTTACTGGCATGCTGCTGGGCCAATGTCATGGCCTCTCTCAGATCCTCACCCAGAGACTGGACATACTTATCCACATCTACTGTGTCCCCATCCAACAGCACACTTTCAAACATAACATCTACCGGCAACCTAGGGGTGCGTCCGAACATCAAGAAGAAGGGTGGAAACCCAGTAGTCTCATGAACAGTGCAGTTATAGGAGAATGTCAATGTGTTCAACATCTGAGGCCATTTAGCCTTAGACCTAGCTGGCAGAGCTCTAATCATCCCACCCAGTGTGCGATTCAGACGTTCTGCTTGACCGTTACCCATGGGATGATAAGGTGTGGTGTGGGACTTTTCAACACCAGATAACTGAAGTAATTCTGCAATAAGTAAACTCTCGAAGTTTGCACCCCTGTCAGAATGGATGCAATCAGCGAACCCATAAATGCAGAAGAAATTATTCCAGAGAACACGAGCAACAGTCTTAGCAGACTGGTTTGGACATGGATACGCACAGGCCAGCTTAGTAAAGTGATCAGTCACTACTAACACATCAATAGACTTGTTGTTTGAATCTTCGGCAGTCCAGAAATCAATACACACAAGTTCTAAAGGTGCCGTTGTCACAATGGAGACAAGTGGAGCTCTTGCTTCAGGCTCAGGTGCTTTACTCAACACACATCTCTTACAGTGGGCCACATATTCCTTGACATCCTTCTCCATAGATTCCCAGTAAAACCGCTGTCT
Source organism: Salvelinus fontinalis (assembly GCF_029448725.1). Lineage (NCBI taxonomy): Eukaryota > Metazoa > Chordata > Actinopteri > Salmoniformes > Salmonidae > Salvelinus > Salvelinus fontinalis. Next base: position 78,415,808 of record NC_074666.1, on the reverse strand, counting down.
CGTGAGCCACAATGTGCGCTGCTGACCCTGATGACCAGCATCATCATGAACTCCCTTCAACACAAGGCCTCTCAAAGACACAGGTACGACATACTGGAATATTTTCTTCTTACTCACTGGGTGTTTTGAGACACGATACAGAATCCCTAACCGCGTGGTGAGTTTCCCCCACTGTCTTAGAGTATAAACTGTTTCTTTAGCTTCAAAGACTCGCTCTCTCCTAGATGGGCGCCGGCCTCTATCTACAAAGAACATTACTCTGCTGATGATAGGATCCAGTGACTGGTTATCATACAGCTCCTTGTGTGTAAGGACAGGTAAAGGGCTCTGACCCATGGACATCAACTTCTCAAGGTGCTGCACATGTGAAACGGACCTCACTGTGGCACCATCATCCCATCGGCGATGGGCTTGGAGGACAGCAGACACCTCTTCACAGGAAACCAACCCACTGACATCGTCTCCAGCTCTACTCAACTCACTCCCAGGAGCCATAGACGTTCCACAGCCAGCCTCGGGCTGCTCACAGGAGAGACGGAACATGTCTTGTACATCATCCAGTCGAAGACCTCTGGCTTCTTCCAGCAGGACATCATATGGAATTCTTGTCAGTCGGTGCAGAACTTTGGGGCGGACAAATGGCTCTCTGCTCAAAGCATCAGCAACGACATTCTTGGGCCCTGGTATGTACTGGATATCAAAATCAAAAGGTGCCAGCTTTGCAACCCATCTCTGCTCACATGCATCAAGTCTCGGCTTTGTAAGAATATATTTGAGTGGATTGTTGTCGGTCCACACCGTAAACTTATGCCCTCGCAGCCAATGGCTGAACTTATCATGAATGGCCCATTTCATGGCTAGAAATTCCAGCCGGTGAGCAGGATACTTGGATTGTGCATGATTAAGAGATTTACTAGCAAAAGCTATTGGCCTGGCTATGGCCTTCCCATCTTGCACTTGGGATAGTACAGCTCCCAAACCACTAGTAGATGCATCAACAGAAAGCAAAAATGGCTGAGAAAAATCTGGATGAGCCAGCAGTGCCTGGTCAACTAGTGCTGCTTTCAAAGCTTCAAAAGCGAGTTGACACTCGGCAGTCCAGTCTGCAGCAGTGAGCCTGCGAGAGGGACCAGGCCTCTTTCTGCCCTTGCCTCTCCTAGGCTTCTTCTGACCTGTAGTCAGCTGAAACAATGGCCTAGCAACCATGGAACAATTCTCAATGTAGTGTTGATAGTATACTACCATACCAAGGAAAGAACGGATTTTGCTAGGAGACGGAGTGACACCATCAGCTTCCATCATCTCACTCTCAGTCACATTCAAAATGGTTTGAATCTTAGCAGGATCAGTGGCTACGCCCTCCTGAGAAATGATGTGGCCCAAAAACTTAACAGACCTCCTCAAAAACTTGCACTTAGACGGAGACAGTTTAAGATTGTGCTCCTGCAACCGCTGGAAAACCATCTCAAGTCTCTGCAGACTCTCTTCCTCCGTCTTAGCAAAAACCATCAGATCATCCAAATAGCAAAGGAGACTTAGAAAGTTTTGGTCCCCAAAGATGGTCAGCATCATTCTCATAAACGTAGCCGGGCTGTTGCAAAGGCCCTGAGGCAAACGATTGTACTCGTGCAGACCTAAAGGAGAGGAAAAGGCAGTGTATTTCTTATCCTCTTCATGCAGTGGCACATTGTAGTACCCTGATGTCAAGTCCATTGTGCTGAAGAAGGCATTACCTCCCAGCGCCGCCAGTACATCAGCCTGATGAGGCAGTGGATGAGCATCCTTCACTGTGCGGGCGTTTAACCACCTAAAGTCAGTACATAGACGCAAGTCCCCATTCTTTTTCCATACCAGCACCAATGGTGAGGCATACTCGCTGCTGGATTTTCTGACGATTTCCTTTTCCTCCATATCATCCAGTGTTTCCCTGAGTTTTTGGTAATCAGCTGGAGAAAGCCTACGATAAGGTAATCGAAATGGGCGGTCATCAGTCAGCCGTATGCGATGGCAGAACTCTTTTGCCTCTCCACAATCCAGGCTATGTCTAGAGAACACCGTGTCATACTTCTCAATTAAACCGACAAGTTTGTCTTTCCAGAACTGTGAGACTGGACACTCCTCAACAGACAGGCCTTGAAGTCCAAGATTGCTCAGTGTACTGTTGTCATTAACTACACTGCCACCAACTGAACTCTTAGCTGTAAGACTGCCATGTGAGCTGTCACATTGTACTTTTGCCACGTTCTGGTAAGCAGCTTGCTGCTTGACATCCTCAAAATCCTCCAATGCAATACAAGGGTACACATCTGCCACTTTAGCATTTCGTCTCAGGGTAACTGGCGAAGTTGTTGGATTCACAATCTTCACAGGGAGCCATCCATCCCCCCACAGAGGCGTAACTACTCTCCCTACTAGTATGTGTCGATTCACACAACGAGACGTGCTGGGCTCGACAACAACAGTACTGCCCACAGAGAGTTTTGTCTTTGGGGGTAAGCGGCCCCACACCAGATGCTCACTCATGGGTTGGAGCGTTACTGCCCTCTTCAACTTAATGGTGCCCACTTTATCTGGGATGGAGTCTCCTCTCCATCTCTCCAGATTTGATAGGAGACGCAGGAACTGGCTGTCCTCACACTGGCCAGAGGGACCTGGCGTACCCACCACCCGCCAGTAGCTGTCATTTGATTTGAACTGTCTAATCAGAGACTTCAACACGTTAGTGCCAACAATGAGTTCATCAACCTGCCCATCTACAATCAGCACTGGGACTACATAACTGAAGCCATAAAGCTGTAGTTTCAAGTCACACATGCCCACTGGGCTAGTTTGCGTCCCACCACAACCCACCAGTATGATGTCTGAAGGAGCTAGAAAGTTCCCCTCTACCACTCCTGCCTCCCTCAACCGAGGTACAATATCTGCGCGCAGAGTAGTAGCCATGGACCCACTATCTAACATCCCCTTCAGCTCAACTTTATCCTGTACTAGCACGGTGGTGTAAAACAAACTGTCATTCTGAGAAATTCTCATTGTGTTCTGAAAAATTACTGTGTTGTTCTTGGGTACTGACTCACAAAAATAAGAATAAACAGATTGGATATCATCATCATCAGTAGAGGAAAAATTAGCCTGCCCCACATTGCCTTCCTCAGAATGGAGGCTTTCTAGTTTTCCAGACCTGCCAGTCTGTCCACATTCAGGGCTCTTTCGCTTCCCAGTCTCACTACAGTCAAAGCTCATGTGGCCAGTAGAGAAGCACTTGAAACACAGCTGGTGCATCTGACAGTGAGCTTTGGTCCAGTGATTAGTGCTTCCACAGACAGCGCACTCACGCTCACGTTTGGGGAACTGTTTACGGGGCCCTCTGTTCACAGACTGAGTATTGCTGACAAGAGCCTTCTCTAGCATACTCAAAACTTTCTCTAATGTCCCACCCTCAGATACAGATTGGGCCTGTTCTGGTTCACGGCCACATCGAGAAAAAGATGACACATTAGGTCTGCTCTCAGGATCCACTTCCTCCTGGGGGGAGTCGAAGACAGCAGCCACCTGCTGTGAAAGTTGTGTTCTACATGCTTTACGCTCCCTTAACAGTTCATCCAAACGATCCTGTACCTCACTGGCTGTCCAGTCACGAAGGGGTTTGCATTTGAACACTTGGGCCAACTCTTTATCGGGACAGTTGCGCACAAACATGACTGCCAACTCTGAGCGCTGATTGGGCAAAGTTCTACCCTCACCTACAAGATACTGTTCAGCTGCGTCTGCAGCTTTGTTAAGCCTAATCCAGAAATCTAGTGGACCCTCATTAGCATATGGTTTCATTGAATAGAAATCAGCTAATGGCATACCTGAGTAGACAGTATCCCCAAAGTGTTGCATGAGAACACTGAACACTGCCTTAACATCTGTGACAACAGGGTTGTTACGCATCCAGACTTTGGTCACATCCCGTGCCCTCCCCATGAGCCTAGACATCACCTCCCCAACATTCTCAGACCCAGTGTAACCCCTCTTCTCTAGGTAGACTCCCATTAGCTCCTCCCACTCCAGGACAGAGTACTCATCTGAGCCATCACCCCTGAAGAAAGGTGGAGCACTAACCTCTGACTTCACAACCAGATTCAGCTTGGACGCATCAATAAAAGTTGACCCACATTGTTCAGGCCGGGGAAACTGCTGTGATTGGTCAGGGGAATGGGCAGGAGAAAGACTTGAAGCCCCAGGCTGCAGTAAACTCGCCCTGATAGATTCTCCTATCTCTGAACCAATCTGCTTTATAAGGTCACTAAGCTGACTCGGTGTCCCATTATTACTGAGGACTGGGGACGATGGTACATCAAGAGACAGAGGTGGGATACCCTGGTCAGGTGGAGTAAACAGCCTACCCCTCCCAGTGCTTGTAAACTCAGGACTAGCAAACACTCTACTCCCAGGAGCTGACTGTACAAATGGTGTAAATGCATGGACACCCCTCCCTCTACCCACACTAACCACACCAAAATTCCCAGCATAACTCATCTTATGGACTTGAGAGTCTTCCATGGCTCAATAGAGAACTAAACTACAATGTAATTTACTGCATACAAATACAAAAAAAAAAAATGCAATAAACAAATTCCCTCAAAACATGCAAATAAACACCAATACAATTATCTAGTGAATATGCTACATTCACCTTCACTATTTACAGTATACATTCACTTATAGCAAACCATCAACAAGTGCGCATGCGCGGATCGCGCATCTCCTCCACATGCACAGCTCCGGTGGTCAGCTTGAGCTAACCAGTCGGCAGGTCGCGGCACCAGTTTGTAGCGTGGTTCATTCTGCGTTGTGTAATTCTTAATGAAGACGCTGCCACAACTGATGGTCTGCTCGTTGAAATCTTTTTATTTGCCCTGCACACGAAGAGACAACACACACGTTACCCTTGGTGCAGTCACAGCTCTCCGGCACCTTGCTAGCCGAGGGTCAGGCAAAAGAGCGCCAAAAGGAATTAACAGGTGCTGCGTGCACACACTCGCTGCACAACAGCATATACAAGTAAAACTATACAGAACATAATTCTGACAAAATAAAAGACATACCTGCACACGAAGAGACAACACACACGTTACCCTTGGTGCAGTCACAGCTCTCCGGCACCTGCGCGAGCACATGTACACTCACTCAACCACTGTCACAAGTACTTAGAAGTTACAACAGATACCCCAGTCAGTGAGCTCTGTGAAACTTGTTAACATAAATTCCTACACTGTCCACACTATAACAAACGTATGGTTGCAAAACAGTACATTGTATAACCTTATGACGGTTTTATATTAAACAGTTTCGGAGCCAAGGACAACATACCTTGCTAGCCGAGGGTCAGGCAAAAGAGAACGATAAAGTGGTATGGGGATACAGATAACCCGCGATGGGCCAAACCAAAATATACAAAACTTTTACAATCACTTGTATGTACAATATTGGTATGAAAAAGTGTTTGTACACCAAATAAAAACATTAGCTATGCAGCTGTAATTAAATAAAAAAATACACTGAATTATTATTATTATTATCAGATTATTAACATCCCCTCTTGACCTGGCCTATTTGAATTGGTCCTTGTGTGCAATTTGGTGCGTAATCTAGGGGAACAACATCACACTGCTACATATGCACCTAGTTTCTCACTAGCTATACACCTAGTTTGTTAAGTGTTATGGGAATCTTTTTGGGGCGATCTTACAGGCATTGTGGATGGTAGGTTATCCCCCTAAGGTCGATGTCCGCACTCCGCCATGGAAATATAATTAGCATAATAACAAATTGTCAGTTTAAGCTAGAAATCTCTTCTTTTTGCATTGGATGCATCGCAATCTACCACATCCGCCAATGTCGCACTTCCGCAACTGCGGTGGAAGGTGACAGAGCTAGAGCGGTGTTTGTCAGACCATGAGACATCCCTAAAATCGGTCTTCTCACAAAATCGTCTGAACTGTTTGGCCTACACACTAATATGAACCATCTGTGGAAAGGTGAGACTCTCACGAACACGTCAGTTTAGGACGTCCACGGGGCTCACAAGACTCATCTGAGGTCCCCCGGTCCCTGTTGAAAAAATATGTGGAAGCATATATAGAGTTTGTTTAGTGCCAAAATAAGGGGTTAAATACATGTAAAACATAAAATTAAAACTTTTTCCTGATCTTTCTTATATCGCTCAGATATAGGACAGACACTTCAGAACTAACTTCCTTTAGTCCCCCCAAAAATCTGTTGTTCCATGTAGTGAATCTGTTATTCAATGCATTTGTATGGGCTAAAAGCAATAAGTCCCCAAATTTTTCATCAAGTATTTTTTTAAATATATTTTTTGGGATACTTCAAGGGGTCTTAAAATTCCAAATCAAATAGCAACGATTCCATATAGCTTAGTAGTACCCCCAGCTTAGACAGGTCTTAGACTCTTATTGGTTATACACAGAGCAGCTCTCTCTCTCTCTCTCTCTCTCTCTCTCTCTCTCTCTCTCTCTCTCTCTCTCTCTCTCTCTCTCTCTCTCTCTCTCTCTCTCTCTCTCTCTCTCTCTCTCTCTCTCTCTCTCTCTCTCTCTCTCTCTCTCTCTGTCTCTGTCTCTGTCTCTGTCTCTGTCTCTGTCTCTGTCTCTGTCTCTGTCTCTGTCTCTGTCTCTGTCTCTGTCTCTGTCTCTGTCTCTCTGTCTCTCTGTCTCTCTGTCTCTCTGTCTCTCTGTCTCTCTCTGTCTCTCTCTGTCTCTCTCTGTCTCTCTCTGTCTCTCTCTGTCTCTCTCTGTCTCTCTCTGTCTCTCTCTGTCTCTCTCTGTCTCTCTCTGTCTCTCTCTGTCTCTCTCTGTCTCTCTCTCTGTCTCTCTCTCTGTCTCTGTCTCTCTCTCTGTCTCTGTCTCTGTCTCTCTCTCTGTCTCTGTCTCTGTCTCTCTGTCTCTGTCTCTCTCTGTCTCTGTCTCTCTCTGTCTCTGTCTCTCTCTGTCTCTGTCTCTCTCTGTCTCTCTCTCTGTCTCTGTCTCTCTCTCTGTCTCTGTCTCTCTCTCTGTCTCTGTCTCTCTCTCTGTCTCTGTCTCTCTCTCTGTCTCTCTCTCTGTCTCTCTCTCTGTCTCTGTCTCTCTCTCTGTCTCTCTCTCTGTCTCTCTCTCTGTCTCTCTCTCTGTCTCTCTGTCTCTCTGTCTCTCTGTCTCTCTGTCTCTCTGTGTGTGTGTGTGTGTGTGTGTGTGTGTGTGTGTGTGTGTGTGTGTGTGTTTCAAATCCACTACGGTTCTTTGTACTTCGAGTGTAGACTGCTAAGCCTGTAATAACAGGGCCCCCCTGTCTTTAATGTCGCGCTTGACAACAAAAACTATTCTGGCTGAAAATCAAATGTTCTATTATCTGCACACTTCTGAGACATCTCCATGGCGATGACACTTTTCATCTGCACCTCATTGTTGGTGACATTATAGCATTCCATGATGGGATTCTAGAAGCCCCACAGGAGTTATGGTGTGGATGTGAAGGACACGCAACGTATTATCCTTGATCTTGTTTAATGAGACACAGTGCAGCAATCAACGTCACTCTCTTTTTACAGTACAGGCCTCGGCTACTGCAGATCTGTTGATCTGTAGGGCCACTCTGACAGGGGTAAAGATGTTGCCAAATGGCTTTACAAGCTGTCAATGCAATACACACCATAGCACTGTAATGTGCGCAGTGAAGGTGGTTTTTACTCTGCTACTGTATCTGATAGTGCTGTGCTCTGCCAAAGGGTGCTAGACTGGATGGTGCCAGACTCCAGGGTGCTTTATCAACCTATTTTGTCATATGCTGGAATAAGGCATTTTATAGCACATTCTGTGGTAGTGGTTTTGTGTTGATGGCTTGACGAGACTTTAGTGGTCCAAGACGCTTTGTGTTGCCACCAGACTGCTTAGAGTTCTGAACATAACGCACAGAATTCCCCCTGCCGTGCTCCGTCACGCCTTACAGATCAAGATCTAAACGGAGAAATACTAAAAACCATACAATGCTAAATGGAGTTATATTGCCCAAAGTGTGTGGTAAGTCGAGCCATTCTTTGATAACAGCTCATGATATTATTATCTTGTTCTGGCCAGTGCTGCTGGCCTTCCCTTGCTTGGCCAGGTCTAGCTTAGCTGGAACAGGGTGTTGGCTCAACAAGTCAATCCGCTAAATAGATCACAGCTGAGCCACCAAAACACACCTTCACATTGAGGATAAAGCAAGTGACACTTGGGGGTCTGAAAGGGAGCAGACATCTACTGCCGCTATCGTCAGATCCAATGAGGTTGTCTACCTGTCTCCTGTCCTATCCTTTCTATCAGGGGCTTGTGTCAATCCAGACAGCCTGGCTAAAAGGACCTGTTTGCACTGCCTCCCAACATCACCATCCCTACTGACTAGTATCCCAGTAGACACTGGTTTGAATTACATTATTTCAATCCAGTTTTGCCCTCAGGGAATGTGCTGACCCCGCATAATGTAAAATGCAGCTTTTTGTTTACCTCTCCCTAGTAACTACAGCACACTGCTGCCCATTTATCTTGCTAGACCAAATCACATTATACATCAACCCAGATGATAAAAGGACCATACCACATTTTATTCCAAACCCCTGGATGTCTTGGGGAAAATATATATTTTTTGTTCTGGTGTAATGAATCAAGACAGTATTATCAATAGCCCTGGATCTGCTGGTTTCCGTGAAGAAAAGAAAGTAGGTCAGGCTCCAGAAAATGATGCATTGATTCTGGTGACTGTCCATTTACAGCCATTAGCTGCGGGGGGTGGGGGTTGTTACTCCAGGTTAGTTATTACACACATCACCTTGAGGCCACTGACGGCCTATAAACTCGCTTGCGTCCTCACAAAACTAACATCCTCGTTGACTAAACAATTACATTTTACTTTCCTTGTTTTCTTAGAGCTACCTTACAATCTAGTACTGGTAAATTACTGTGAGCCATTAATGCTTTCTGTCTCATTACTGTTATACAGTAATACTGTTAAATGATGTCTAATCCAGGGGTTCACTACACCATTAATGCATTTGTGAGATCAGAGTACGGGGAACCTTCAAGTGTTTCCTGATTTGGTTTTAGGACGTGGTCTTTACTTCCATGTTCTACATCCGCTCGACCAACTGTAGTAAAAGGGGGTGCAAAAGACCCCCAGACCCCCCATACATTCACATACACACCGCCATACTCCCACTCTCCTGAAGGATATCCTGTCCTTGTGTGTTAGAGGAATGGCCTCATCAAAGAGGCAGCTGTGCCGGGTCTTAGCAGTGTGAAAGGTAAAGAAAACACACAGCAGTTTGATTCAGCGCCAGGCCTTCACCCACTTAGGCTCAATTCTGAATGCATTATGTCAGGATTACAGTGTCTAAAACCCTCAACCTCCTCTGCCAACGACACTAGTTGTGGGCGCCGTGTTGTATCTGTTAATTGCGCTCATAAAAGTATCTGAATTTCTTCCTGTACGATTGATAGATCTCTGATTTTTCACCCTTGTGTTGTGGCGATGGTAGGTTTAAGTGTATCGCTGCACCATCCTGACAGCATGTTTAATGGTATAATTCCTCAAACTCGCTTTAGCTGTGTGCTTGGCTAAGAAGACAATGATGCACAGCAACAATCTTGTCTGGGTGGTACAGACTAAGCTTTAAATGGCTTCCCCCATCCTGGAAATCGAAGGTTATATCGATGTTGAGTGTTGCAAGGTAGCACGTCACATTGGGGTTTTGAGGATGGTCTGGTCTGTGTGTTTTTAACCTGATACTTTAGGCATGATAGTGTATTGTGTGTGGATTGATGTGCACTTTAATGTGCCAATGTGTGTGAGTGTGCAGTGCTCACAAAGCTGTGTGTGTGTGGGTGGGACTATTAAAGTGATCTGCGCCATCCCAAAAAACGATTGCGCTGCAGAATCTCTCATCAGTCCGTTTCTATACATTCCCAGCCCCTCGGCCCAGCCAGACACACCTATATAAAACACTGTCCTCTCCCTTTCATAATCCCAAGGTTGATTTTGCAGTCCTTTGTCATGCAAAGCGGAGGACAGGAGCACCTCAGAGGAATTACTCCCCTCTAAAGACTTGGAGCAGCACTCAGGATTCAGATGGATGCCCAGGGATAATGGAACTAACTTGTGTGGATTTGAAACAAACAGAGAGAGACAAAAGAGTACAAGTGAAAGAGCACACCACACATAAAGAGAAGTAATGAGACTTCTTGAAAAAGTGCCTACACTTCATTAGCTACTTCAAATGGCTTTAAGTGTTTGTCGGTCACAAGTTCAGCAGTTCAGAACCTGAAACATGGATAGATGGGTGAACACATACACATATGCACAAATAAATGTAAGTTATTATCCTAGTAATGGAAAATGTAGTTTATCAGAGCCATATAGGAAGTTGGGCCACTGTGGTTTCTTCATTATGATGCATTTACATTACACTTCAACATTCTATGGCACCCATGTTAGCGCCCCATTAACATTACATGGGGAATATTTCAACAATGCTATGTCACTGAATGTGTAGAAATAGTCCAACATTCAACATTTTTAAAGTTGGCCTAACTCTATTTAAAAAAATATATATATTACGCCTTTATTTAACCAGGTAGGCCAGTTGAGAACGAGTTCTCATTTACAATTGCGACCTGGCCAAGATAAAGCAAAGCAGTTGCAACACAAACAACAGCACAGAGTTACACATGGGATAAACAAATGTACAGTCAATAACACAGTAGAAAAATCTATATACAGTGTGTGCAAATGGCGTAAGGAGGTAAGGCAATGAATAGGCCATAGTAGAGAAGTAATTACAATTTAGCAAATTAACACTGGAGTGATAGATGTGCGGATGATGATGTGCAAGTAGAGATACTGGTGTGCAAAAAAGTAAATAAAAACAATATGGGGATGAGGTAGGTAGTTGGATGGGCTATTTACAGATGGGCTGTGGACAGCTGCAGTGATCGGTAAGCTGCTCAGTTAGCTGATTTTTAAAGTTAGTTAGGGAGATATGAGTCTCCAGCTTCAGGTATTTTTTTGGATTTTTGGGGGGGGGGCGATTCTATATGGCTCTGGTTCTCATCTGGTGTGTTTACTCTTGCTAAACAAACCTGTCACGGACATGCACACACATTCATACACATTCATATACAGTGTAGCCTGTATCTCCCTCCATTTTAGAGCAGGCTGGTACCGCTGTTGCTATGCAACCATCCACTGTCGCTAACTGATGCATTAATTCGAGTTTCAATTTGAATACAATCGTTATCGTCTCCTGGAATTGCCTTGGCTGGCATATTTGTATTCCGCCGAAAGGTTTTGCCACGGTTGCCTTCCACGGTAAGCATGTTATGAACACACCCTGCCCCCCTTCTGCCCGTCTACATCTACTTCCATCCACTGCTTTGTAGAAATGCACCAGCTCATGCTTTGTCAGACATGCACTGCTTTCACATTGCAAGGAAAAGAGAGGACAATACAATATCTTGTGGAGTGAGAAACCTATCACAAGGATGGGATAAAGATGCTTTTTTGGCATCGTCTCAACATGAACCTTCACGTGGTGAAAACCGCAGCGAAGAACAAACCCATCAAAACGTATTAAACCAAGACATTCTCGGTTTCCACCCCCTGACATTTTGTTTGGCACAGAGGTTTGCTCTCCTGCCATTGTAACTGATCACTCTGAGACCTCACAAGGTTGGGGAGCAAAAAGCCGCTCCCGCCCGCCTGCTACAGTAGTCAGCTGCTACCGTGTCAGGACTCAGGGGGCATGAGGGGCACAATGCTGTCATTGAGAGAACGATGGTGTCAGAAAGCTGCGTGCTGACATGACGTGTCCCTGTGAGTAAAGCATGGGTTTGACATGTCACATGAAACGCTTCGGCAGGAAGGTAATGTCATTACAACTGTCAGACGTTGTCATCTACCAGAGTATGAGTTAATCACAACAGCAGGAGGATTACGAGAGTTCTTCCTGTTGGAGTGTCAGGAGCTGCAATGTCCGATATTGTTGACATTTTTCCCAGCCCTCCTTTTGTTTTCTGTAGTCTAGACAATTCTCACCAATACCTTTGCTTTGGGGAAGGATGTGATACTGATGCAGGAAGATAAACTGCCTATTCTAAGTCCTTGGTCATGTACTAACATCATTACCTGGCTAGAAGGCATTGAGACTAGGGGTGTGAACTTTTTAAATGTTAAAACGAAGTTGGAATTGTTAATGTTAAGAAAGAAAACTGTTTTTAGTTTTTTCCCCCCTACAAAATTAAAATCACAGAGCAGTTATCACAAAAAATATGTTCTGTGTCATAGCCTAACTAGACGATAGGCTATAAAGGCCTGGGGAAAGTTGTGTAATATAAAGGTAGACTCACTCAACGATATGAAGTCGATGTAGAAAGTAAACCTCATAGTGGGTCAATTTCCACAACAACTAAGAGTGTTGAAGTGCAAGGTCAACTTCTCCAGGGTTTTGGTGCCCTGTCTACCACGCTGTGAACAGCATGAAGTGAACCCGTAGATGCACGCAGATGCTGTGTGTGACTGTGAGAGCTAAGTGTTGCATCTGTACCATTGCAACATACAGCTTTTGATTGCCGATAGATGGGCCAAGTACACGGTTCTGACTGTCTGCCTGGTAGCTGACCTGCCTATGCTGTGCCCCTCCCCTCTCTCTCCTGTCCCTCGCTAGCTCGCTATTAAAGAGGCAAGTGTTTGTTCTTGGAAGTACGGCAGCTACTCAGTCTCCTCCGTTTCAAAAATAACGAATCTTAGGAGTCGATTCCTATTGGAATCAAATCTTGACACTTTTATAAATGAGAGTCGACAACAAGAGTCAAGGAATCAATTATTTTGGCGTTGACTCTCCACCACTACGTCATCGTCGTTAACATTTGGAAAAATGGCAGAGAAAGGCAAGCGACAGCAGCGAAGTCCTGTATGGGAATACTTTGAGAAGTTAAATGAGAAAGAAATGCAAGGTGGAACTGAGGTAAATTAATGGCAGTACAGGTGCAATGCTTAACCATCTGAAGGGGGTGCACTGTGAAACCCAAACTGTTGCTGGCAGCTGCATTGTGAATTCGCATGGAATTTTATGAAAACCAATAAAATAAATGGCAGTTTAAACGTTAAAACATTTTCCATTTGTCACATTCCTAATTCAGACTACACATGACTACTTACCATACAATCAACATGAGATTGCAGAAACTGATTGCCATTAGCAACTTGAGGTCCCTCCAAAATTACATTTTCCTATCAGCTTTACTGTTGCTCACTGGATCAGGGCCCAAATCCCTGCGCACCTTGATCCTCCCCAGAGCTCATTCAAAAACCAAACACAGGAAACAGTGCTATGACCAGTACTGTAAATTCTACCACTCTTCGTTTCCCCTCCCATTTCCATGGACTCTGCACCCACAGCTGATTTATTGTTTGAGGTTCCCGCAGAATAACAGTAGAGGGCCATGTGTTGTTCCAGTGTGCTCCTCAAGCCTGTGGGCTCTCATTCACCACCTAGTGGCTTCAAAGGTGGAAGTGTGAAACCAGATGACACGATGAGGAGAAGGCTGAATCTCAATCTGTTCAGGCTCTTTTCTCCTCTAAAGAAAATTGAGCATTCAAATCCAGGGCGGCACGGTAATGTGTTTCGCTTCAGCTATTGTCAGTACAATGGGAAAATGTCTGCATTCTTCAGAGCCGTCATAAAAAAGACCATAACTATCCGAAAATATGCAGTAGAGCGTCCTCTAATTAGATGAAGCAAGTTATATTTAGACACTTCCTTACTGTTATTGTTGTCATCCCTTTGTGCCAGCATCACTTTGGTTAATTGACAACCTTGTTTTTATGATGGTCCTCGGCAATGCAGATCAAACTGAAACTTTGCACGCCTATGTTATACAGCGGCTGTAGCTGGGCTGGACGCAGGAATGCAATTATGTGAAATGCACTAAAATCAAAAGGATAGAGATGTGAGATGTTGGAGCTCTTTGAAACCTAACCGAACAAGCACACTCAGTTATTTTTGAAGAAGTGAACCGTTTGATCGCATGCTCTCCATTAAGCCTGCACAACTCAGTGTGCTCTAGTCTACAGAGACAACACCCCCAGTCCCCCACCTAGTTGGGGAGCCCTGTACTGTAGAATAGTTGATGCAAGTTGAGGCCGCTCTGCCATCATATCTCCCCGCAAAGATGTGTATGGTAACTGCTACAGTGAGGTTAAGATGAGATTTAAATTGCATTCTAGTGTAAACGTCATTGATTCTGTATTCAATTGTATTTACGTTGGGATAACGATAAGATGACTTCATCATCCGTGTTTTTGGTTGTGTGCACAAGTCAAAGACGCCAGATAAAGGAGAAGAGGCAGCATTACCCCATTTCTACAATACCTGAACCTGCACTGAAGTGTCTGTACACCCCCCGATGACACCCACCCCATTCAGTGCATAGA